>NW_027520625.1:0-22668 GCF_051991245.1 Festucalex cinctus
AACTAAATACAGCAAAAGATTTGAGTGCACAACGTTTGGTTTAGGTTTGACAGCCATAATCACCTTTTTATTGCTTTAAATGCGTTTTTAGCGCATGATTGTACATTTGAGCTGAATGTGTCAAAATCTTAAAAATTAACAGGTGCCCAAGCAATTTCATGCTAGAATCATCATCCGGATGCCAAAATAAACTAAATACAGCAAAAGATTTGAGTGCACAACGTTTGGTTTAGATTTGACAGCCATAATCAGCAATTGTGTACATTTGAGGTGAATGTGTCAAAATCTTAAAAATTAACAGGTGCCCAAGCAATTTCATGCTAGAATCATCATCCGGATGCCAAAATAAACTAAATACAGCAAAAGATTTGAGTGCACAACGTTTGGTTTAGATTTGACAGCCATAATCAGCAATTGTGTACATTTGAGCTGAATGTGTCAAAATCTTAAAAATTAACAGGTGCCCAAGCAATTTCATGCTAGAATCATCATCCGGATGCCAAAATAAACTAAATACAGCAAAAGATTTGAGTGCACAACGTTTGGTTTAGGTTTGACAGCCATAATCACCTTTTTATTGCTTTAAATGCGTTTTTAGCGCATGATTGTACATTTGAGCTGAATGTGTCAAAATCTTAAAAATTAACAGGTGCCCAAGCAATTTCATGCTAGAATCCTCATCCGGATGCCAAAATAAACTAAATACAGCAAAAGATTTGAGTGCACAACGTTTGGTTTAGATTTGACAGCCATAATCAGCAATTGTGTACATTTGAGCTGAATGTGTCAAAATCTTAAAAATTAACAGGTGCCCAAGCAATTTCATGCTAGAATCATCATCCGGATGCCAAAATAAACTAAATACAGCAAAAGATTTGAGTGCACAACGTTTGGTTTAGGTTTGACAGCCATAATCACCTTTTTATTGCTTTAAATGCGTTTTTAGCGCATGATTGTACATTTGAGCTGAATGTGTCAAAATCTTAAAAATTAACAGGTGCCCAAGCAATTTCATGCTAGAATCATCATCCGGATGCCAAAATAAACTAAATACAGCAAAAGATTTGAGTGCACAACGTTTGGTTTAGATTTGACAGCCATAATCAGCAATTGTGTACATTTGAGCTGAATGTGTCAAAATCTTAAAAATTAACAGGTGCCCAAGCAATTTCATGCTAGAATCATCATCCGGATGCCAAAATAAACTAAATACAGCAAAAGATTTGAGTGCACAACGTTTGGTTTAGGTTTGACAGCCATAATCACCTTTTTATTGCTTTAAATGCGTTTTTAGCGCATGATTGTACATTTGAGCTGAATGTGTCAAAATCTTAAAAATTAACAGGTGCCCAAGCAATTTCATGCTAGAATCATCATCCGGATGCCAAAATAAACTAAATACAGCAAAAGATTTGAGTGCACAACGTTTGGTTTAGATTTGACAGCCATAATCAGCAATTGTGTACATTTGAGCTGAATGTGTCAAAATCTTAAACATTAACAGGTGCCCAAGCAATTTCATGCTAGAATCATCATCCGGATGCCAAAATAAACTAAATACAGCAAAAGATTTGAGTGCACAACGTTTGGTTTAGGTTTGACAGCCATAATCACCTTTTTATTGCTTTAAATGCGTTTTTAGCGCATGATTGTACATTTGAGCTGAATGTGTCAAAATCTTAAAAATTAACAGGTGCCCAAGCAATTTCATGCTAGAATCATCATCCGGATGCCAAAATAAACTAAATACAGCAAAAGATTTGAGTGCACAACGTTTGGTTTAGATTTGACAGCCATAATCAGCAATTGTGTACATTTGAGGTGAATGTGTCAAAATCTTAAAAATTAACAGGTGCCCAAGCAATTTCATGCTAGAATCATCATCCGGATGCCAAAATAAACTAAATACAGCAAAAGATTTGAGTGCACAACGTTTGGTTTAGATTTGACAGCCATAATCAGCAATTGTGTACATTTGAGCTGAATGTGTCAAAATCTTAAAAATTAACAGGTGCCCAAGCAATTTCATGCTAGAATCATCATCCGGATGCCAAAATAAACTAAATACAGCAAAAGATTTGAGTGCACAACGTTTGGTTTAGGTTTGACAGCCATAATCACCTTTTTATTGCTTTAAATGCGTTTTTAGCGCATGATTGTACATTTGAGCTGAATGTGTCAAAATCTTAAAAATTAACAGGTGCCCAAGCAATTTCATGCTAGAATCCTCATCCGGATGCCAAAATAAACTAAATACAGCAAAAGATTTGAGTGCACAACGTTTGGTTTAGATTTGACAGCCATAATCAGCAATTGTGTACATTTGAGCTGAATGTGTCAAAATCTTAAAAATTAACAGGTGCCCAAGCAATTTCATGCTAGAATCATCATCCGGATGCCAAAATAAACTAAATACAGCAAAAGATTTGAGTGCACAACGTTTGGTTTAGGTTTGACAGCCATAATCACCTTTTTATTGCTTTAAATGCGTTTTTAGCGCATGATTGTACATTTGAGCTGAATGTGTCAAAATCTTAAAAATTAACAGGTGCCCAAGCAATTTCATGCTAGAATCATCATCCGGATGCCAAAATAAACTAAATACAGCAAAAGATTTGAGTGCACAACGTTTGGTTTAGATTTGACAGCCATAATCAGCAATTGTGTACATTTGAGCTGAATGTGTCAAAATCTTAAAAATTAACAGGTGCCCAAGCAATTTCATGCTAGAATCATCATCCGGATGCCAAAATAAACTAAATACAGCAAAAGATTTGAGTGCACAACGTTTGGTTTAGGTTTGACAGCCATAATCACCTTTTTATTGCTTTAAATGCGTTTTTAGCGCATGATTGTACATTTGAGCTGAATGTGTCAAAATCTTAAAATTAACAGGTGCCCAAGCAATTTCATGCTAGAATCATCATCCGGATGCCAAAATAAACTAAATACAGCAAAAGATTTGAGTGCACAACGTTTGGTTTAGATTTGACAGCCATAATCAGCAATTGTGTACATTTGAGCTGAATGTGTCAAAATCTTAAAAATTAACAGGTGCCCAAGCAATTTCATGCTAGAATCATCATCCGGATGCCAAAATAAACTAAATACAGCAAAAGATTTGAGTGCACAACGTTTGGTTTAGGTTTGACAGCCATAATCACCTTTTTATTGCTTTAAATGCGTTTTTAGCGCATGATTGTACATTTGAGCTGAATGTGTCAAAATCTTAAAAATTAACAGGTGCCCAAGCAATTTCATGCTAGAATCATCATCCGGATGCCAAAATAAACTAAATACAGCAAAAGATTTGAGTGCACAACGTTTGGTTTAGATTTGACAGCCATAATCAGCAATTGTGTACATTTGAGCTGAATGTGTCAAAATCTTAAAAATTAACAGGTGCCCAAGCAATTTCATGCTAGAATCATCATCCGGATGCCAAAATAAACTAAATACAGCAAAAGATTTGAGTGCACAACGTTTGGTTTAGGTTTGACAGCCATAATCACCTTTTTATTGCTTTAAATGCGTTTTTAGCGCATGATTGTACATTTGAGCTGAATGTGTCAAAATCTTAAAAATTAACAGGTGCCCAAGCAATTTCATGCTAGAATCATCATCCGGATGCCAAAATAAACTAAATACAGCAAAAGATTTGAGTGCACAACGTTTGGTTTAGATTTGACAGCCATAATCAGCAATTGTGTACATTTGAGCTGAATGTGTCAAAATCTTAAAAATTAACAGGTGCCCAAGCAATTTCATGCTAGAATCATCATCCGGATGCCAAAATAAACTAAATACAGCAAAAGATTTGAGTGCACAACGTTTGGTTTAGATTTGACAGCCATAATCAGCAATCGTGTACATTTGAGCTGAATGTGTCAAAATCTTAAAAATTAACAGGTGCCCAAGCAATTTCATGCTAGAATCATCATCCGGATGCCAAAATAAACTAAATACAGCAAAAGATTTGAGTGCACAACGTTTGGTTTAGATTTGACAGCCATAATCAGCAATTGTGTACATTTGAGCTGAATGTGTCAAAATCTTAAAAATTAACAGGTGCCCAAGCAATTTCATGCTAGAATCATCATCCGGATGCCAAAATAAACTAAATACAGCAAAAGATTTGAGTGCACAACGTTTGGTTTAGGTTTGACAGCCATAATCACCTTTTTATTGCTTTAAATGCGTTTTTAGCGCATGATTGTACATTTGAGCTGAATGTGTCAAAATCTTAAAAATTAACAGGTGCCCAAGCAATTTCATGCTAGAATAATCATCCGGATGCCAAAATAAACTAAATACAGCAAAAGATTTGAGTGCACAACGTTTGGTTTAGATTTGACAGCCATAATCAGCAATTGTGTACATTTGAGCTGAATGTGTCAAAATCTTAAAAATTAACAGGTGCCCAAGCAATTTCATGCTAGAATCATCATCCGGATGCCAAAATAAACTAAATACAGCAAAAGATTTGAGTGCACAACGTTTGGTTTAGGTTTGACAGCCATAATCACCTTTTTATTGCTTTAAATGCGTTTTTAGCGCATGATTGTACATTTGAGCTGAATGTGTCAAAATCTTAAAAATTAACAGGTGCCCAAGCAATTTCATGCTAGAATCATCATCCGGATGCCAAAATAAACTAAATACAGCAAAAGATTTGAGTGCACAACGTTTGGTTTAGATTTGACAGCCATAATCAGCAATTGTGTACATTTGAGCTGAATGTGTCAAAATCTTAAAAATTAACAGGTGCCCAAGCAATTTCATGCTAGAATCATCATCCGGATGCCAAAATAAACTAAATACAGCAAAAGATTTGAGTGCACAACGTTTGGTTTAGGTTTGACAGCCATAATCACCTTTTTATTGCTTTAAATGCGTTTTTAGCGCATGATTGTACATTTGAGCTGAATGTGTCAAAATCTTAAAAATTAACAGGTGCCCAAGCAATTTTATGCTAGAATCATCATCCGGATGCCAAAATAAACTAAATACAGCAAAAGATTTGAGTGCACAACGTTTGGTTTAGATTTGACAGCCATAATCAGCAATTGTGTACATTTGAGCTGAATGTGTCAAAATCTTAAAAATTAACAGGTGCCCAAGCAATTTCATGCTAGAATCATCATCCGGATGCCAAAATAAACTAAATACAGCAAAAGATTTGAGTGCACAACGTTTGGTTTAGGTTTGACAGCCATAATCACCTTTTTATTGCTTTAAATGCGTTTTTAGCGCATGATTGTACATTTGAGCTGAATGTGTCAAAATCTTAAAAATTAACAGGTGCCCAAGCAATTTCATGCTAGAATCATCATCCGGATGCCAAAATAAACTAAATACAGCAAAAGATTTGAGTGCACAACGTTTGGTTTTGGTTTGACAGCCATAATCACCTTTTTATTGCTTTAAATGCGTTTGTAGCGCATGATTGTACATTTGAGCTGAATGTGTCAAAATCTTAAAAATTAACAGGTGCCCAAGCAATTTCATGCTAGAATCATCATCCGGATGCCAAAATAAACTAAATACAGCAAAAGATTTGAGTGCACAACGTTTGGTTTAGATTTGACAGCCATAATCAGCAATTGTGTACATTTGAGCTGAATGTGTCAAAATCTTAAAAATTAACAGGTGCCCAAGCAATTTCATGCTAGAATCATCATCCGGATGCCAAAATAAACTAAATACAGCAAAAGATTTGAGTGCACAACGTTTGGTTTTGGTTTGACAGCCATAATCACCTTTTTATTGCTTTAAATGCGTTTGTAGCGCATGATTGTACATTTGAGCTGAATGTGTCAAAATCTTAAAAATTAACAGGTGCCCAAGCAATTTCATGCTAGAATCATCATCCGGATGCCAAAATAAACTAAATACAGCAAAAGATTTGAGTGCACAACGTTTGGTTTAGATTTGACAGCCATAATCAGCAATTGTGTACATTTGAGGTGAATGTGTCAAAATCTTAAAAATTAACAGGTGCCCAAGCAATTTCATGCTAGAATCATCATCCGGATGCCAAAATAAACTAAATACAGCAAAAGATTTGAGTGCACAACGTTTGGTTTTGGTTTGACAGCCATAATCACCTTTTTATTGCTTTAAATGCGTTTGTAGCGCATGATTGTACATTTGAGCTGAATGTGTCAAAATCTTAAAAATTAACAGGTGCCCAAGCAATTTCATGCTAGAATCATCATCCGGATGCCAAAATAAACTAAATACAGCAAAAGATTTGAGTGCACAACGTTTGGTTTAGATTTGACAGCCATAATCAGCAATTGTGTACATTTGAGCTGAATGTGTCAAAATCTTAAAAATTAACAGGTGCCCAAGCAATTTCATGCTAGAATCATCATCCGGATGCCAAAATAAACTAAATACAGCAAAAGATTTGAGTGCACAACGTTTGGTTTTGGTTTGACAGCCATAATCACCTTTTTATTGCTTTAAATGCGTTTGTAGCGCATGATTGTACATTTGAGCTGAATGTGTCAAAATCTTAAAAATTAACAGGTGCCCAAGCAATTTCATGCTAGAATCATCATCCGGATGCCAAAATAAACTAAATACAGCAAAAGATTTGAGTGCACAACGTTTGGTTTAGATTTGACAGCCATAATCAGCAATTGTGTACATTTGAGCTGAATGTGTCAAAATCTTAAAAATTAACAGGTGCCCAAGCAATTTCATGCTAGAATCATCATCCGGATGCCAAAATAAACTAAATACAGCAAAAGATTTGAGTGCACAACGTTTGGTTTAGGTTTGACAGCCATAATCACCTTTTTATTGCTTTAAATGCGTTTTTAGCGCATGATTGTACATTTGAGCTGAATGTGTCAAAATCTTAAAAATTAACAGGTGCCCAAGCAATTTCATGCTAGAATCATCATCCGGATGCCAAAATAAACTAAATACAGCAAAAGATTTGAGTGCACAACGTTTGGTTTAGATTTGACAGCCATAATCAGCAATTGTGTACATTTGAGCTGAATGTGTCAAAATCTTAAAAATTAACAGGTGCCCAAGCAATTTCATGCTAGAATCATCATCCGGATGCCAAAATAAACTAAATACAGCAAAAGATTTGAGTGCACAACGTTTGGTTTTGGTTTGACAGCCATAATCACCTTTTTATTGCTTTAAATGCGTTTGTAGCGCATGATTGTACATTTGAGCTGAATGTGTCAAAATCTTAAAAATTAACAGGTGCCCAAGCAATTTCATGCTAGAATCATCATCCGGATGCCAAAATAAACTAAATACAGCAAAAGATTTGAGTGCACAACGTTTGGTTTAGATTTGACAGCCATAATCAGCAATTGTGTACATTTGAGCTGAATGTGTCAAAATCTTAAAAATTAACAGGTGCCCAAGCAATTTCATGCTAGAATCATCATCCGGATGCCAAAATAAACTAAATACAGCAAAAGATTTGAGTGCACAACGTTTGGTTTTGGTTTGACAGCCATAATCACCTTTTTATTGCTTTAAATGCGTTTGTAGCGCATGATTGTACATTTGAGCTGAATGTGTCAAAATCTTAAAAATTAACAGGTGCCCAAGCAATTTCATGCTAGAATCATCATCCGGATGCCAAAATAAACTAAATACAGCAAAAGATTTGAGTGCACAACGTTTGGTTTAGGTTTGACAGCCATAATCACCTTTTTATTGCTTTAAATGCGTTTTTAGCGCATGATTGTACATTTGAGCTGAATGTGTCAAAATCTTAAAAATTAACAGGTGCCCAAGCAATTTCATGCTAGAATCATCATCCGGATGCCAAAATAAACTAAATACAGCAAAAGATTTGAGTGCACAACGTTTGGTTTAGATTTGACAGCCATAATCAGCAATTGTGTACATTTGAGCTGAATGTGTCAAAATCTTAAAAATTAACAGGTGCCCAAGCAATTTCATGCTAGAATCATCATCCGGATGCCAAAATAAACTAAATACAGCAAAAGATTTGAGTGCACAACGTTTGGTTTAGGTTTGACAGCCATAATCACCTTTTTATTGCTTTAAATGCGTTTTTAGCGCATGATTGTACATTTGAGCTGAATGTGTCAAAATCTTAAAAATTAACAGGTGCCCAAGCAATTTCATGCTAGAATCATCATCCGGATGCCAAAATAAACTAAATACAGCAAAAGATTTGAGTGCACAACGTTTGGTTTAGATTTGACAGCCATAATCAGCAATTGTGTACATTTGAGGTGAATGTGTCAAAATCTTAAAAATTAACAGGTGCCCAAGCAATTTCATGCTAGAATCATCATCCGGATGCCAAAATAAACTAAATACAGCAAAAGATTTGAGTGCACAACGTTTGGTTTAGATTTGACAGCCATAATCAGCAATTGTGTACATTTGAGCTGAATGTGTCAAAATCTTAAAAATTAACAGGTGCCCAAGCAATTTCATGCTAGAATCATCATCCGGATGCCAAAATAAACTAAATACAGCAAAAGATTTGAGTGCACAACGTTTGGTTTAGGTTTGACAGCCATAATCACCTTTTTATTGCTTTAAATGCGTTTTTAGCGCATGATTGTACATTTGAGCTGAATGTGTCAAAATCTTAAAAATTAACAGGTGCCCAAGCAATTTCATGCTAGAATCATCATCCGGATGCCAAAATAAACTAAATACAGCAAAAGATTTGAGTGCACAACGTTTGGTTTAGATTTGACAGCCATAATCAGCAATTGTGTACATTTGAGCTGAATGTGTCAAAATCTTAAAAATTAACAGGTGCCCAAGCAATTTCATGCTAGAATCATCATCCGGATGCCAAAATAAACTAAATACAGCAAAAGATTTGAGTGCACAACGTTTGGTTTAGGTTTGACAGCCATAATCACCTTTTTATTGCTTTAAATGCGTTTTTAGCGCATGATTGTACATTTGAGCTGAATGTGTCAAAATCTTAAAAATTAACAGGTGCCCAAGCAATTTCATGCTAGAATCATCATCCGGATGCCAAAATAAACTAAATACAGCAAAAGATTTGAGTGCACAACGTTTGGTTTAGATTTGACAGCCATAATCAGCAATTGTGTACATTTGAGCTGAATGTGTCAAAATCTTAAAAATTAACAGGTGCCCAAGCAATTTCATGCTAGAATCATCATCCGGATGCCAAAATAAACTAAATACAGCAAAAGATTTGAGTGCACAACGTTTGGTTTAGGTTTGACAGCCATAATCACCTTTTTATTGCTTTAAATGCGTTTTTAGCGCATGATTGTACATTTGAGCTGAATGTGTCAAAATCTTAAAAATTAACAGGTGCCCAAGCAATTTCATGCTAGAATCATCATCCGGATGCCAAAATAAACTAAATACAGCAAAAGATTTGAGTGCACAACGTTTGGTTTAGATTTGACAGCCATAATCAGCAATTGTGTACATTTGAGGTGAATGTGTCAAAATCTTAAAAATTAACAGGTGCCCAAGCAATTTCATGCTAGAATCATCATCCGGATGCCAAAGTAAACTAAATACAGCAAAAGATTTGAGTGCACAACGTTTGGTTTAGATTTGACAGCCATAATCAGCAATTGTGTACATTTGAGCTGAATGTGTCAAAATCTTAAAAATTAACAGGTGCCCAAGCAATTTCATGCTAGAATCATCATCCGGATGCCAAAATAAACTAAATACAGCAAAAGATTTGAGTGCACAACGTTTGGTTTAGGTTTGACAGCCATAATCACCTTTTTATTGCTTTAAATGCGTTTTTAGCGCATGATTGTACATTTGAGCTGAATGTGTCAAAATCTTAAAAATTAACAGGTGCCCAAGCAATTTCATGCTAGAATCCTCATCCGGATGCCAAAATAAACTAAATACAGCAAAAGATTTGAGTGCACAACGTTTGGTTTAGATTTGACAGCCATAATCAGCAATTGTGTACATTTGAGCTGAATGTGTCAAAATCTTAAAAATTAACAGGTGCCCAAGCAATTTCATGCTAGAATCATCATCCGGATGCCAAAATAAACTAAATACAGCAAAAGATTTGAGTGCACAACGTTTGGTTTAGGTTTGACAGCCATAATCACCTTTTTATTGCTTTAAATGCGTTTTTAGCGCATGATTGTACATTTGAGCTGAATGTGTCAAAATCTTAAAAATTAACAGGTGCCCAAGCAATTTCATGCTAGAATCATCATCCGGATGCCAAAATAAACTAAATACAGCAAAAGATTTGAGTGCACAACGTTTGGTTTAGATTTGACAGCCATAATCAGCAATTGTGTACATTTGAGCTGAATGTGTCAAAATCTTAAAAATTAACAGGTGCCCAAGCAATTTCATGCTAGAATCATCATCCGGATGCCAAAATAAACTAAATACAGCAAAAGATTTGAGTGCACAACGTTTGGTTTAGGTTTGACAGCCATAATCACCTTTTTATTGCTTTAAATGCGTTTTTAGCGCATGATTGTACATTTGAGCTGAATGTGTCAAAATCTTAAAAATTAACAGGTGCCCAAGCAATTTCATGCTAGAATCATCATCCGGATGCCAAAATAAACTAAATACAGCAAAAGATTTGAGTGCACAACGTTTGGTTTAGATTTGACAGCCATAATCAGCAATTGTGTACATTTGAGCTGAATGTGTCAAAATCTTAAAAATTAACAGGTGCCCAAGCAATTTCATGCTAGAATCATCATCCGGATGCCAAAATAAACTAAATACAGCAAAAGATTTGAGTGCACAACGTTTGGTTTAGGTTTGACAGCCATAATCACCTTTTTATTGCTTTAAATGCGTTTTTAGCGCATGATTGTACATTTGAGCTGAATGTGTCAAAATCTTAAAAATTAACAGGTGCCCAAGCAATTTCATGCTAGAATCATCATCCGGATGCCAAAATAAACTAAATACAGCAAAAGATTTGAGTGCACAACGTTTGGTTTAGATTTGACAGCCATAATCAGCAATTGTGTACATTTGAGCTGAATGTGTCAAAATCTTAAAAATTAACAGGTGCCCAAGCAATTTCATGCTAGAATCATCATCCGGATGCCAAAATAAACTAAATACAGCAAAAGATTTGAGTGCACAACGTTTGGTTTAGGTTTGACAGCCATAATCACCTTTTTATTGCTTTAAATGCGTTTTTAGCGCATGATTGTACATTTGAGCTGAATGTGTCAAAATCTTAAAAATTAACAGGTGCCCAAGCAATTTCATGCTAGAATCATCATCCGGATGCCAAAATAAACTAAATACAGCAAAAGATTTGAGTGCACAACGTTTGGTTTAGATTTGACAGCCATAATCAGCAATTGTGTACATTTGAGCTGAATGTGTCAAAATCTTAAAAATTAACAGGTGCCCAAGCAATTTCATGCTAGAATCATCATCCGGATGCCAAAATAAACTAAATACAGCAAAAGATTTGAGTGCACAACGTTTGGTTTAGATTTGACAGCCATAATCAGCAATCGTGTACATTTGAGCTGAATGTGTCAAAATCTTAAAAATTAACAGGTGCCCAAGCAATTTCATGCTAGAATCATCATCCGGATGCCAAAATAAACTAAATACAGCAAAAGATTTGAGTGCACAACGTTTGGTTTAGATTTGACAGCCATAATCAGCAATTGTGTACATTTGAGCTGAATGTGTCAAAATCTTAAAAATTAACAGGTGCCCAAGCAATTTCATGCTAGAATCATCATCCGGATGCCAAAATAAACTAAATACAGCAAAAGATTTGAGTGCACAACGTTTGGTTTAGGTTTGACAGCCATAATCACCTTTTTATTGCTTTAAATGCGTTTTTAGCGCATGATTGTACATTTGAGCTGAATGTGTCAAAATCTTAAAAATTAACAGGTGCCCAAGCAATTTCATGCTAGAATCATCATCCGGATGCCAAAATAAACTAAATACAGCAAAAGATTTGAGTGCACAACGTTTGGTTTAGATTTGACAGCCATAATCAGCAATTGTGTACATTTGAGCTGAATGTGTCAAAATCTTAAAAATTAACAGGTGCCCAAGCAATTTCATGCTAGAATCATCATCCGGATGCCAAAATAAACTAAATACAGCAAAAGATTTGAGTGCACAACGTTTGGTTTAGGTTTGACAGCCATAATCACCTTTTTATTGCTTTAAATGCGTTTTTAGCGCATGATTGTACATTTGAGCTGAATGTGTCAAAATCTTAAAAATTAACAGGTGCCCAAGCAATTTCATGCTAGAATCATCATCCGGATGCCAAAATAAACTAAATACAGCAAAAGATTTGAGTGCACAACGTTTGGTTTAGATTTGACAGCCATAATCAGCAATTGTGTACATTTGAGCTGAATGTGTCAAAATCTTAAAAATTAACAGGTGCCCAAGCAATTTCATGCTAGAATCATCATCCGGATGCCAAAATAAACTAAATACAGCAAAAGATTTGAGTGCACAACGTTTGGTTTAGGTTTGACAGCCATAATCACCTTTTTATTGCTTTAAATGCGTTTTTAGCGCATGATTGTACATTTGAGCTGAATGTGTCAAAATCTTAAAAATTAACAGGTGCCCAAGCAATTTCATGCTAGAATCATCATCCGGATGCCAAAATAAACTAAATACAGCAAAAGATTTGAGTGCACAACGTTTGGTTTAGATTTGACAGCCATAATCAGCAATTGTGTACATTTGAGCTGAATGTGTCAAAATCTTAAAAATTAACAGGTGCCCAAGCAATTTCATGCTAGAATCATCATCCGGATGCCAAAATAAACTAAATACAGCAAAAGATTTGAGTGCACAACGTTTGGTTTAGGTTTGACAGCCATAATCACCTTTTTATTGCTTTAAATGCGTTTTTAGCGCATGATTGTACATTTGAGCTGAATGTGTCAAAATCTTAAAAATTAACAGGTGCCCAAGCAATTTTATGCTAGAATCATCATCCGGATGCCAAAATAAACTAAATACAGCAAAAGATTTGAGTGCACAACGTTTGGTTTAGATTTGACAGCCATAATCAGCAATTGTGTACATTTGAGCTGAATGTGTCAAAATCTTAAAAATTAACAGGTGCCCAAGCAATTTCATGCTAGAATCATCATCCGGATGCCAAAATAAACTAAATACAGCAAAAGATTTGAGTGCACAACGTTTGGTTTTGGTTTGACAGCCATAATCACCTTTTTATTGCTTTAAATGCGTTTGTAGCGCATGATTGTACATTTGAGCTGAATGTGTCAAAATCTTAAAAATTAACAGGTGCCCAAGCAATTTCATGCTAGAATCATCATCCGGATGCCAAAATAAACTAAATACAGCAAAAGATTTGAGTGCACAACGTTTGGTTTAGGTTTGACAGCCATAATCACCTTTTTATTGCTTTAAATGCGTTTTTAGCGCATGATTGTACATTTGAGCTGAATGTGTCAAAATCTTAAAAATTAACAGGTGCCCAAGCAATTTCATGCTAGAATCATCATCCGGATGCCAAAATAAACTAAATACAGCAAAAGATTTGAGTGCACAACGTTTGGTTTAGGTTTGACAGCCATAATCACCTTTTTATTGCTTTAAATGCGTTTTTAGCGCATGATTGTACATTTGAGCTGAATGTGTCAAAATCTTAAAAATTAACAGGTGCCCAAGCAATTTCATGCTAGAATCATCATCCGGATGCCAAAATAAACTAAATACAGCAAAAGATTTGAGTGCACAACGTTTGGTTTAGATTTGACAGCCATAATCAGCAATTGTGTACATTTGAGGTGAATGTGTCAAAATCTTAAAAATTAACAGGTGCCCAAGCAATTTCATGCTAGAATCATCATCCGGATGCCAAAATAAACTAAATACAGCAAAAGATTTGAGTGCACAACGTTTGGTTTAGATTTGACAGCCATAATCAGCAATTGTGTACATTTGAGCTGAATGTGTCAAAATCTTAAAAATTAACAGGTGCCCAAGCAATTTCATGCTAGAATCATCATCCGGATGCCAAAATAAACTAAATACAGCAAAAGATTTGAGTGCACAACGTTTGGTTTAGGTTTGACAGCCATAATCACCTTTTTATTGCTTTAAATGCGTTTTTAGCGCATGATTGTACATTTGAGCTGAATGTGTCAAAATCTTAAAAATTAACAGGTGCCCAAGCAATTTCATGCTAGAATCATCATCCGGATGCCAAAATAAACTAAATACAGCAAAAGATTTGAGTGCACAACGTTTGGTTTAGATTTGACAGCCATAATCAGCAATTGTGTACATTTGAGCTGAATGTGTCAAAATCTTAAAAATTAACAGGTGCCCAAGCAATTTCATGCTAGAATCATCATCCGGATGCCAAAATAAACTAAATACAGCAAAAGATTTGAGTGCACAACGTTTGGTTTAGGTTTGACAGCCATAATCACCTTTTTATTGCTTTAAATGCGTTTTTAGCGCATGATTGTACATTTGAGCTGAATGTGTCAAAATCTTAAAAATTAACAGGTGCCCAAGCAATTTCATGCTAGAATCATCATCCGGATGCCAAAATAAACTAAATACAGCAAAAGATTTGAGTGCACAACGTTTGGTTTAGATTTGACAGCCATAATCAGCAATTGTGTACATTTGAGCTGAATGTGTCAAAATCTTAAAAATTAACAGGTGCCCAAGCAATTTCATGCTAGAATCATCATCCGGATGCCAAAATAAACTAAATACAGCAAAAGATTTGAGTGCACAACGTTTGGTTTAGGTTTGACAGCCATAATCACCTTTTTATTGCTTTAAATGCGTTTTTAGCGCATGATTGTACATTTGAGCTGAATGTGTCAAAATCTTAAAAATTAACAGTTGCCCAAGCAATTTCATGCTAGAATCATCATCCGGATGCCAAAATAAACTAAATACAGCAAAAGATTTGAGTGCACAACGTTTGGTTTAGATTTGACAGCCATAATCAGCAATTGTGTACATTTGAGGTGAATGTGTCAAAATCTTAAAAATTAACAGGTGCCCAAGCAATTTCATGCTAGAATCATCATCCGGATGCCAAAATAAACTAAATACAGCAAAAGATTTGAGTGCACAACGTTTGGTTTAGATTTGACAGCCATAATCAGCAATTGTGTACATTTGAGCTGAATGTGTCAAAATCTTAAAAATTAACAGGTGCCCAAGCAATTTCATGCTAGAATCATCATCCGGATGCCAAAATAAACTAAATACAGCAAAAGATTTGAGTGCACAACGTTTGGTTTAGGTTTGACAGCCATAATCACCTTTTTATTGCTTTAAATGCGTTTTTAGCGCATGATTGTACATTTGAGCTGAATGTGTCAAAATCTTAAAAATTAACAGGTGCCCAAGCAATTTCATGCTAGAATCATCATCCGGATGCCAAAATAAACTAAATACAGCAAAAGATTTGAGTGCACAACGTTTGGTTTAGATTTGACAGCCATAATCAGCAATTGTGTACATTTGAGCTGAATGTGTCAAAATCTTAAAAATTAACAGGTGCCCAAGCAATTTCATGCTAGAATCATCATCCGGATGCCAAAATAAACTAAATACAGCAAAAGATTTGAGTGCACAACGTTTGGTTTAGGTTTGACAGCCATAATCACCTTTTTATTGCTTTAAATGCGTTTTTAGCGCATGATTGTACATTTGAGCTGAATGTGTCAAAATCTTAAAAATTAACAGGTGCCCAAGCAATTTCATGCTAGAATCATCATCCGGATGCCAAAATAAACTAAATACAGCAAAAGATTTGAGTGCACAACGTTTGGTTTAGATTTGACAGCCATAATCAGCAATTGTGTACATTTGAGCTGAATGTGTCAAAATCTTAAAAATTAACAGGTGCCCAAGCAATTTCATGCTAGAATCATCATCCGGATGCCAAAATAAACTAAATACAGCAAAAGATTTGAGTGCACAACGTTTGGTTTAGGTTTGACAGCCATAATCACCTTTTTATTGCTTTAAATGCGTTTTTAGCGCATGATTGTACATTTGAGCTGAATGTGTCAAAATCTTAAAAATTAACAGGTGCCCAAGCAATTTCATGCTAGAATCATCATCCGGATGCCAAAATAAACTAAATACAGCAAAAGATTTGAGTGCACAACGTTTGGTTTAGATTTGACAGCCATAATCAGCAATTGTGTACATTTGAGCTGAATGTGTCAAAATCTTAAAAATTAACAGGTGCCCAAGCAATTTCATGCTAGAATCATCATCCGGATGCCAAAATAAACTAAATACAGCAAAAGATTTGAGTGCACAACGTTTGGTTTAGGTTTGACAGCCATAATCACCTTTTTATTGCTTTAAATGCGTTTTTAGCGCATGATTGTACATTTGAGCTGAATGTGTCAAAATCTTAAAAATTAACAGGTGCCCAAGCAATTTCATGCTAGAATCATCATCCGGATGCCAAAATAAACTAAATACAGCAAAAGATTTGAGTGCACAACGTTTGGTTTAGATTTGACAGCCATAATCAGCAATTGTGTACATTTGAGCTGAATGTGTCAAAATCTTAAAAATTAACAGGTGCCCAAGCAATTTCATGCTAGAATCATCATCCGGATGCCAAAATAAACTAAATACAGCAAAAGATTTGAGTGCACAACGTTTGGTTTAGGTTTGACAGCCATAATCACCTTTTTATTGCTTTAAATGCGTTTTTAGCGCATGATTGTACATTTGAGCTGAATGTGTCAAAATCTTAAAAATTAACAGGTGCCCAAGCAATTTCATGCTAGAATCATCATCCGGATGCCAAAATAAACTAAATACAGCAAAAGATTTGAGTGCACAACGTTTGGTTTAGGTTTGACAGCCATAATCACCTTTTTATTGCTTTAAATGCGTTTTTAGCGCATGATTGTACATTTGAGCTGAATGTGTCAAAATCTTAAAAATTAACAGGTGCCCAAGCAATTTCATGCTAGAATCATCATCCGGATGCCAAAATAAACTAAATACAGCAAAAGATTTGAGTGCACAACGTTTGGTTTAGATTTGACAGCCATAATCAGCAATTGTGTACATTTGAGCTGAATGTGTCAAAATCTTAAAAATTAACAGGTGCCCAAGCAATTTCATGCTAGAATCATCATCCGGATGCCAAAATAAACTAAATACAGCAAAAGATTTGAGTGCACAACGTTTGGTTTAGGTTTGACAGCCATAATCACCTTTTTATTGCTTTAAATGCGTTTTTAGCGCATGATTGTACATTTGAGCTGAATGTGTCAAAATCTTAAAAATTAACAGGTGCCCAAGCAATTTCATGCTAGAATCATCATCCGGATGCCAAAATAAACTAAATACAGCAAAAGATTTGAGTGCACAACGTTTGGTTTAGATTTGACAGCCATAATCAGCAATTGTGTACATTTGAGCTGAATGTGTCAAAATCTTAAAAATTAACAGGTGCCCAAGCAATTTCATGCTAGAATCATCATCCGGATGCCAAAATAAACTAAATACAGCAAAAGATTTGAGTGCACAACGTTTGGTTTAGGTTTGACAGCCATAATCACCTTTTTATTGCTTTAAATGCGTTTTTAGCGCATGATTGTACATTTGAGCTGAATGTGTCAAAATCTTAAAAATTAACAGGTGCCCAAGCAATTTATGCTAGAATCATCATCCGGATGCCAAAATAAACTAAATACAGCAAAAGATTTGAGTGCACAACGTTTGGTTTAGATTTGACAGCCATAATCAGCAATTGTGTACATTTGAGCTGAATGTGTCAAAATCTTAAAAATTAACAGGTGCCCAAGCAATTTCATGCTAGAATCATCATCCGGATGCCAAAATAAACTAAATACAGCAAAAGATTTGAGTGCACAACGTTTGGTTTTGGTTTGACAGCCATAATCACCTTTTTATTGCTTTAAATGCGTTTGTAGCGCATGATTGTACATTTGAGCTGAATGTGTCAAAATCTTAAAAATTAACAGGTGCCCAAGCAATTTCATGCTAGAATCATCATCCGGATGCCAAAATAAACTAAATACAGCAAAAGATTTGAGTGCACAACGTTTGGTTTAGGTTTGACAGCCATAATCACCTTTTTATTGCTTTAAATGCGTTTTTAGCGCATGATTGTACATTTGAGCTGAATGTGTCAAAATCTTAAAAATTAACAGGTGCCCAAGCAATTTCATGCTAGAATCATCATCCGGATGCCAAAATAAACTAAATACAGCAAAAGATTTGAGTGCACAACGTTTGGTTTAGATTTGACAGCCATAATCAGCAATTGTGTACATTTGAGCTGAATGTGTCAAAATCTTAAAAATTAACAGGTGCCCAAGCAATTTCATGCTAGAATCATCATCCGGATGCCAAAATAAACTAAATACAGCAAAAGATTTGAGTGCACAACGTTTGGTTTAGGTTTGACAGCCATAATCACCTTTTTATTGCTTTAAATGCGTTTTTAGCGCATGATTGTACATTTGAGCTGAATGTGTCAAAATCTTAAAAATTAACAGGTGCCCAAGCAATTTCATGCTAGAATCATCATCCGGATGCCAAAATAAACTAAATACAGCAAAAGATTTGAGTGCACAACGTTTGGTTTAGATTTGACAGCCATAATCAGCAATTGTGTACATTTGAGCTGAATGTGTCAAAATCTTAAAAATTAACAGGTGCCCAAGCAATTTCATGCTAGAATCATCATCCGGATGCCAAAATAAACTAAATACAGCAAAAGATTTGAGTGCACAACGTTTGGTTTAGATTTGACAGCCATAATCAGCAATTGTGTACATTTGAGCTGAATGTGTCAAAATCTTAAAAATTAACAGGTGCCCAAGCAATTTCATGCTAGAATCATCATCCGGATGCCAAAATAAACTAAATACAGCAAAAGATTTGAGTGCACAACGTTTGGTTTAGGTTTGACAGCCATAATCACCTTTTTATTGCTTTAAATGCGTTTTTAGCGCATGATTGTACATTTGAGCTGAATGTGTCAAAATCTTAAAAATTAACAGGTGCCCAAGCAATTTCATGCTAGAATCATCATCCGGATGCCAAAATAAACTAAATACAGCAAAAGATTTGAGTGCACAACGTTTGGTTTAGGTTTGACAGCCATAATCACCTTTTTATTGCTTTAAATGCGTTTTTAGCGCATGATTGTACATTTGAGCTGAATGTGTCAAAATCTTAAAAATTAACAGGTGCCCAAGCAATTTCATGCTAGAATCATCATCCGGATGCCAAAATAAACTAAATACAGCAAAAGATTTGAGTGCACAACGTTTGGTTTAGATTTGACAGCCATAATCAGCAATTGTGTACATTTGAGCTGAATGTGTCAAAATCTTAAAAATTAACAGGTGCCCAAGCAATTTCATGCTAGAATCATCATCCGGATGCCAAAATAAACTAAATACAGCAAAAGATTTGAGTGCACAACGTTTGGTTTAGATTTGACAGCCATAATCAGCAATTGTGTACATTTGAGCTGAATGTGTCAAAATCTTAAAAATTAACAGGTGCCCAAGCAATTTCATGCTAGAATCATCATCCGGATGCCAAAATAAACTAAATACAGCAAAAGATTTGAGTGCACAACGTTTGGTTTAGGTTTGACAGCCATAATCACCTTTTTATTGCTTTAAATGCGTTTTTAGCGCATGATTGTACATTTGAGCTGAATGTGTCAAAATCTTAAAAATTAACAGGTGCCCAAGCAATTTTATGCTAGAATCATCATCCGGATGCCAAAATAAACTAAATACAGCAAAAGATTTGAGTGCACAACGTTTGGTTTAGGTTTGACAGCCATAATCACCTTTTTATTGCTTTAAATGCGTTTTTAGCGCATGATTGTACATTTGAGCTGAATGTGTCAAAATCTTAAAAATTAACAGGTGCCCAAGCAATTTCATGCTAGAATCATCATCCGGATGCCAAAATAAACTAAATACAGCAAAAGATTTGAGTGCACAACGTTTGGTTTAGATTTGACAGCCATAATCAGCAATTGTGTACATTTGAGCTGAATGTGTCAAAATCTTAAAAATTAACAGGTGCCCAAGCAATTTCATGCTAGAATCATCATCCGGATGCCAAAATAAACTAAATACAGCAAAAGATTTGAGTGCACAACGTTTGGTTTAGGTTTGACAGCCATAATCACCTTTTTATTGCTTTAAATGCGTTTTTAGCGCATGATTGTACATTTGAGCTGAATGTGTCAAAATCTTAAAAATTAACAGGTGCCCAAGCAATTTTATGCTAGAATCATCATCCGGATGCCAAAATAAACTAAATACAGCAAAAGATTTGAGTGCACAACGTTTGGTTTAGATTTGACAGCCATAATCAGCAATTGTGTACATTTGAGCTGAATGTGTCAAAATCTTAAAAATTAACAGGTGCCCAAGCAATTTCATGCTAGAATCATCATCCGGATGCCAAAATAAACTAAATACAGCAAAAGATTTGAGTGCACAACGTTTGGTTTAGATTTGACAGCCATAATCAGCAATTGTGTACATTTGAGCTGAATGTGTCAAAATCTTAAAAATTAACAGGTGCCCAAGCAATTTCATGCTAGAATCATCATCCGGATGCCAAAATAAACTAAATACAGCAAAAGATTTGAGTGCACAACGTTTGGTTTAGGTTTGACAGCCATAATCACCTTTTTATTGCTTTAAATGCGTTTTTAGCGCATGATTGTACATTTGAGCTGAATGTGTCAAAATCTTAAAAATTAACAGGTGCCCAAGCAATTTTATGCTAGAATCATCATCCGGATGCCAAAATAAACTAAATACAGCAAAAGATTTGAGTGCACAACGTTTGGTTTAGATTTGACAGCCATAATCAGCAATTGTGTACATTTGAGCTGAATGTGTCAAAATCTTAAAAATTAACAGGTGCCCAAGCAATTTCATGCTAGAATCATCATCCGGATGCCAAAATAAACTAAATACAGCAAAAGATTTGAGTGCACAACGTTTGGTTTTGGTTTGACAGCCATAATCACCTTTTTATTGCTTTAAATGCGTTTGTAGCGCATGATTGTACATTTGAGCTGAATGTGTCAAAATCTTAAAAATTAACAGGTGCCCAAGCAATTTCATGCTAGAATCATCATCCGGATGCCAAAATAAACTAAATACAGCAAAAGATTTGAGTGCACAACGTTTGGTTTAGGTTTGACAGCCATAATCACCTTTTTATTGCTTTAAATGCGTTTTTAGCGCATGATTGTACATTTGAGCTGAATGTGTCAAAATCTTAAAAATTAACAGGTGCCCAAGCAATTTCATGCTAGAATCATCATCCGGATGCCAAAATAAACTAAATACAGCAAAAGATTTGAGTGCACAACGTTTGGTTTAGGTTTGACAGCCATAATCACCTTTTTATTGCTTTAAATGCGTTTTTAGCGCATGATTGTACATTTGAGCTGAATGTGTCAAAATCTTAAAAATTAACAGGTGCCCAAGCAATTTCATGCTAGAATCATCATCCGGATGCCAAAATAAACTAAATACAGCAAAAGATTTGAGTGCACAACGTTTGGTTTAGATTTGACAGCCATAATCAGCAATTGTGTACATTTGAGGTGAATGTGTCAAAATCTTAAAAATTAACAGGTGCCCAAGCAATTTCATGCTAGAATCATCATCCGGATGCCAAAATAAACTAAATACAGCAAAAGATTTGAGTGCACAACGTTTGGTTTAGATTTGACAGCCATAATCAGCAATTGTGTACATTTGAGCTGAATGTGTCAAAATCTTAAAAATTAACAGGTGCCCAAGCAATTTCATGCTAGAATCATCATCCGGATGCCAAAATAAACTAAATACAGCAAAAGATTTGAGTGCACAACGTTTGGTTTAGGTTTGACAGCCATAATCACCTTTTTATTGCTTTAAATGCGTTTTTAGCGCATGATTGTACATTTGAGCTGAATGTGTCAAAATCTTAAAAATTAACAGGTGCCCAAGCAATTTCATGCTAGAATCATCATCCGGATGCCAAAATAAACTAAATACAGCAAAAGATTTGAGTGCACAACGTTTGGTTTAGATTTGACAGCCATAATCAGCAATTGTGTACATTTGAGCTGAATGTGTCAAAATCTTAAAAATTAACAGGTGCCCAAGCAATTTCATGCTAGAATCATCATCCGGATGCCAAAATAAACTAAATACAGCAAAAGATTTGAGTGCACAACGTTTGGTTTAGGTTTGACAGCCATAATCACCTTTTTATTGCTTTAAATGCGTTTTTAGCGCATGATTGTACATTTGAGCTGAATGTGTCAAAATCTTAAAAATTAACAGGTGCCCAAGCAATTTCATGCTAGAATCATCATCCGGATGCCAAAATAAACTAAATACAGCAAAAGATTTGAGTGCACAACGTTTGGTTTAGATTTGACAGCCATAATCAGCAATTGTGTACATTTGAGCTGAATGTGTCAAAATCTTAAAAATTAACAGGTGCCCAAGCAATTTCATGCTAGAATCATCATCCGGATGCCAAAATAAACTAAATACAGCAAAAGATTTGAGTGCACAACGTTTGGTTTAGGTTTGACAGCCATAATCACCTTTTTATTGCTTTAAATGCGTTTTTAGCGCATGATTGTACATTTGA
>NW_027520626.1:0-22607 GCF_051991245.1 Festucalex cinctus
ACATTCAGCTCAAATGTACAATCATGCGCTAAAAACGCATTTAAAGCAATAAAAAGGTGATTATGGCTGTCAAACCTAAACCAAACGTTGTGCACTCAAATCTTTTGCTGTATTTAGTTTATTTTGGCATCCGGATGATGATTCTAGCATGAAATTGCTTGGGCACCTGTTAATTTTTAAGATTTTGACACATTCAGCTCAAATGTACACAATTGCTGATTATGGCTGTCAAATCTAAACCAAACGTTGTGCACTCAAATCTTTTGCTGTATTTAGTTTATTTTGGCATCCGGATGATGATTCTAGCATGAAATTGCTTGGGCACCTGTTAATTTTTAAGATTTTGACACATTCAGCTCAAATGTACAATCATGCGCTAAAAACGCATTTAAAGCAATAAAAAGGTGATTATGGCTGTCAAACCTAAACCAAACGTTGTGCACTCAAATCTTTTGCTGTATTTAGTTTATTTTGGCATCCGGATGATGATTCTAGCATGAAATTGCTTGGGCACCTGTTAATTTTTAAGATTTTGACACATTCACCTCAAATGTACACAATTGCTGATTATGGCTGTCAAATCTAAACCAAACGTTGTGCACTCAAATCTTTTGCTGTATTTAGTTTATTTTGGCATCCGGATGATGATTCTAGCATGAAATTGCTTGGGCACCTGTTAATTTTTAAGATTTTGACACATTCAGCTCAAATGTACACAATTGCTGATTATGGCTGTCAAATCTAAACCAAACGTTGTGCACTCAAATCTTTTGCTGTATTTAGTTTATTTTGGCATCCGGATGATGATTCTAGCATGAAATTGCTTGGGCACCTGTTAATTTTTAAGATTTTGACACATTCAGCTCAAATGTACAATCATGCGCTAAAAACGCATTTAAAGCAATAAAAAGGTGATTATGGCTGTCAAACCTAAACCAAACGTTGTGCACTCAAATCTTTTGCTGTATTTAGTTTATTTTGGCATCCGGATGATGATTCTAGCATGAAATTGCTTGGGCACCTGTTAATTTTTAAGATTTTGACACATTCAGCTCAAATGTACACAATTGCTGATTATGGCTGTCAAATCTAAACCAAACGTTGTGCACTCAAATCTTTTGCTGTATTTAGTTTATTTTGGCATCCGGATGATGATTCTAGCATGAAATTGCTTGGGCACCTGTTAATTTTTAAGATTTTGACACATTCAGCTCAAATGTACAATCATGCGCTAAAAACGCATTTAAAGCAATAAAAAGGTGATTATGGCTGTCAAACCTAAACCAAACGTTGTGCACTCAAATCTTTTGCTGTATTTAGTTTATTTTGGCATCCGGATGATGATTCTAGCATGAAATTGCTTGGGCACCTGTTAATTTTTAAGATTTTGACACATTCAGCTCAAATGTACACAATTGCTGATTATGGCTGTCAAATCTAAACCAAACGTTGTGCACTCAAATCTTTTGCTGTATTTAGTTTATTTTGGCATCCGGATGATGATTCTAGCATGAAATTGCTTGGGCACCTGTTAATTTTTAAGATTTTGACACATTCAGCTCAAATGTACACAATTGCTGATTATGGCTGTCAAATCTAAACCAAACGTTGTGCACTCAAATCTTTTGCTGTATTTAGTTTATTTTGGCATCCGGATGATGATTCTAGCATGAAATTGCTTGGGCACCTGTTAATTTTTAAGATTTTGACACATTCAGCTCAAATGTACACAATTGCTGATTATGGCTGTCAAATCTAAACCAAACGTTGTGCACTCAAATCTTTTGCTGTATTTAGTTTATTTTGGCATCCGGATGATGATTCTAGCATGAAATTGCTTGGGCACCTGTTAATTTTTAAGATTTTGACACATTCAGCTCAAATGTACACAATTGCTGATTATGGCTGTCAAATCTAAACCAAACGTTGTGCACTCAAATCTTTTGCTGTATTTAGTTTATTTTGGCATCCGGATGATGATTCTAGCATGAAATTGCTTGGGCACCTGTTAATTTTTAAGATTTTGACACATTCAGCTCAAATGTACAATCATGCGCTAAAAACGCATTTAAAGCAATAAAAAGGTGATTATGGCTGTCAAACCTAAACCAAACGTTGTGCACTCAAATCTTTTGCTGTATTTAGTTTATTTTGGCATCCGGATGATGATTCTAGCATGAAATTGCTTGGGCACCTGTTAATTTTTAAGATTTTGACACATTCAGCTCAAATGTACACAATTGCTGATTATGGCTGTCAAATCTAAACCAAACGTTGTGCACTCAAATCTTTTGCTGTATTTAGTTTATTTTGGCATCCGGATGATGATTCTAGCATGAAATTGCTTGGGCACCTGTTAATTTTTAAGATTTTGACACATTCAGCTCAAATGTACAATCATGCGCTAAAAACGCATTTAAAGCAATAAAAAGGTGATTATGGCTGTCAAACCTAAACCAAACGTTGTGCACTCAAATCTTTTGCTGTATTTAGTTTATTTTGGCATCCGGATGATGATTCTAGCATGAAATTGCTTGGGCACCTGTTAATTTTTAAGATTTTGACACATTCAGCTCAAATGTACACAATTGCTGATTATGGCTGTCAAATCTAAACCAAACGTTGTGCACTCAAATCTTTTGCTGTATTTAGTTTATTTTGGCATCCGGATGATGATTCTAGCATGAAATTGCTTGGGCACCTGTTAATTTTTAAGATTTTGACACATTCAGCTCAAATGTACAATCATGCGCTAAAAACGCATTTAAAGCAATAAAAAGGTGATTATGGCTGTCAAACCTAAACCAAACGTTGTGCACTCAAATCTTTTGCTGTATTTAGTTTATTTTGGCATCCGGATGATGATTCTAGCATGAAATTGCTTGGGCACCTGTTAATTTTTAAGATTTTGACACATTCACCTCAAATGTACACAATTGCTGATTATGGCTGTCAAATCTAAACCAAACGTTGTGCACTCAAATCTTTTGCTGTATTTAGTTTATTTTGGCATCCGGATGATGATTCTAGCATGAAATTGCTTGGGCACCTGTTAATTTTTAAGATTTTGACACATTCAGCTCAAATGTACACAATTGCTGATTATGGCTGTCAAATCTAAACCAAACGTTGTGCACTCAAATCTTTTGCTGTATTTAGTTTATTTTGGCCTCCGGATGATGATTCTAGCATGAAATTGCTTGGGCACCTGTTAATTTTTAAGATTTTGACACATTCAGCTCAAATGTACAATCATGCGCTAAAAACGCATTTAAAGCAATAAAAAGGTGATTATGGCTGTCAAACCTAAACCAAACGTTGTGCACTCAAATCTTTTGCTGTATTTAGTTTATTTTGGCATCCGGATGATGATTCTAGCATGAAATTGCTTGGGCACCTGTTAATTTTTAAGATTTTGACACATTCAGCTCAAATGTACACAATTGCTGATTATGGCTGTCAAATCTAAACCAAACGTTGTGCACTCAAATCTTTTGCTGTATTTAGTTTATTTTGGCATCCGGATGATGATTCTAGCATGAAATTGCTTGGGCACCTGTTAATTTTTAAGATTTTGACACATTCAGCTCAAATGTACAATCATGCGCTAAAAACGCATTTAAAGCAATAAAAAGGTGATTATGGCTGTCAAACCTAAACCAAACGTTGTGCACTCAAATCTTTTGCTGTATTTAGTTTATTTTGGCATCCGGATGATGATTCTAGCATGAAATTGCTTGGGCACCTGTTAATTTTTAAGATTTTGACACATTCAGCTCAAATGTACACAATTGCTGATTATGGCTGTCAAATCTAAACCAAACGTTGTGCACTCAAATCTTTTGCTGTATTTAGTTTATTTTGGCATCCGGATGATGATTCTAGCATGAAATTGCTTGGGCACCTGTTAATTTTTAAGATTTTGACACATTCAGCTCAAATGTACAATCATGCGCTAAAAACGCATTTAAAGCAATAAAAAGGTGATTATGGCTGTCAAACCTAAACCAAACGTTGTGCACTCAAATCTTTTGCTGTATTTAGTTTATTTTGGCATCCGGATGATGATTCTAGCATGAAATTGCTTGGGCACCTGTTAATTTTTAAGATTTTGACACATTCAGCTCAAATGTACACAATTGCTGATTATGGCTGTCAAATCTAAACCAAACGTTGTGCACTCAAATCTTTTGCTGTATTTAGTTTATTTTGGCATCCGGATGATGATTCTAGCATGAAATTGCTTGGGCACCTGTTAATTTTTAAGATTTTGACACATTCAGCTCAAATGTACACAATTGCTGATTATGGCTGTCAAATCTAAACCAAACGTTGTGCACTCAAATCTTTTGCTGTATTTAGTTTATTTTGGCATCCGGATGATGATTCTAGCATGAAATTGCTTGGGCACCTGTTTATTTTTAAGATTTTGACACATTCAGCTCAAATGTACACAATTGCTGATTATGGCTGTCAAATCTAAACCAAACGTTGTGCACTCAAATCTTTTGCTGTATTTAGTTTATTTTGGCATCCGGATGATGATTCTAGCATGAAATTGCTTGGGCACCTGTTAATTTTTAAGATTTTGACACATTCAGCTCAAATGTACACAATTGCTGATTATGGCTGTCAAATCTAAACCAAACGTTGTGCACTCAAATCTTTTGCTGTATTTAGTTTATTTTGGCATCCGGATGATGATTCTAGCATGAAATTGCTTGGGCACCTGTTAATTTTTAAGATTTTGACACATTCAGCTCAAATGTACAATCATGCGCTAAAAACGCATTTAAAGCAATAAAAAGGTGATTATGGCTGTCAAACCTAAACCAAACGTTGTGCACTCAAATCTTTTGCTGTATTTAGTTTATTTTGGCATCCGGATGATGATTCTAGCATGAAATTGCTTGGGCACCTGTTAATTTTTAAGATTTTGACACATTCAGCTCAAATGTACACAATTGCTGATTATGGCTGTCAAATCTAAACCAAACGTTGTGCACTCAAATCTTTTGCTGTATTTAGTTTATTTTGGCATCCGGATGATGATTCTAGCATGAAATTGCTTGGGCACCTGTTAATTTTTAAGATTTTGACACATTCAGCTCAAATGTACAATCATGCGCTAAAAACGCATTTAAAGCAATAAAAAGGTGATTATGGCTGTCAAACCTAAACCAAACGTTGTGCACTCAAATCTTTTGCTGTATTTAGTTTATTTTGGCATCCGGATGATGATTCTAGCATGAAATTGCTTGGGCACCTGTTAATTTTTAAGATTTTGACACATTCAGCCTCAAATGTACACAATTGCTGATTATGGCTGTCAAATCTAAACCAAACGTTGTGCACTCAAATCTTTTGCTGTATTTAGTTTATTTTGGCATCCGGATGATGATTCTAGCATGAAATTGCTTGGGCACCTGTTAATTTTTAAGATTTTGACACATTCAGCTCAAATGTACACAATTGCTGATTATGGCTGTCAAATCTAAACCAAACGTTGTGCACTCAAATCTTTTGCTGTATTTAGTTTATTTTGGCCTCCGGATGATGATTCTAGCATGAAATTGCTTGGGCACCTGTTAATTTTTAAGATTTTGACACATTCAGCTCAAATGTACAATCATGCGCTAAAAACGCATTTAAAGCAATAAAAAGGTGATTATGGCTGTCAAACCTAAACCAAACGTTGTGCACTCAAATCTTTTGCTGTATTTAGTTTATTTTGGCATCCGGATGATGATTCTAGCATGAAATTGCTTGGGCACCTGTTAATTTTTAAGATTTTGACACATTCAGCTCAAATGTACACAATTGCTGATTATGGCTGTCAAATCTAAACCAAACGTTGTGCACTCAAATCTTTTGCTGTATTTAGTTTATTTTGGCATCCGGATGATGATTCTAGCATGAAATTGCTTGGGCACCTGTTAATTTTTAAGATTTTGACACATTCAGCTCAAATGTACAATCATGCGCTAAAAACGCATTTAAAGCAATAAAAAGGTGATTATGGCTGTCAAACCTAAACCAAACGTTGTGCACTCAAATCTTTTGCTGTATTTAGTTTATTTTGGCATCCGGATGATGATTCTAGCATGAAATTGCTTGGGCACCTGTTAATTTTTAAGATTTTGACACATTCAGCTCAAATGTACACAATTGCTGATTATGGCTGTCAAATCTAAACCAAACGTTGTGCACTCAAATCTTTTGCTGTATTTAGTTTATTTTGGCATCCGGATGATGATTCTAGCATGAAATTGCTTGGGCACCTGTTAATTTTTAAGATTTTGACACATTCAGCTCAAATGTACAATCATGCGCTAAAAACGCATTTAAAGCAATAAAAAGGTGATTATGGCTGTCAAACCTAAACCAAACGTTGTGCACTCAAATCTTTTGCTGTATTTAGTTTATTTTGGCATCCGGATGATGATTCTAGCATGAAATTGCTTGGGCACCTGTTAATTTTTAAGATTTTGACACATTCAGCTCAAATGTACACAATTGCTGATTATGGCTGTCAAATCTAAACCAAACGTTGTGCACTCAAATCTTTTGCTGTATTTAGTTTATTTTGGCATCCGGATGATGATTCTAGCATGAAATTGCTTGGGCACCTGTTAATTTTTAAGATTTTGACACATTCAGCTCAAATGTACACAATTGCTGATTATGGCTGTCAAATCTAAACCAAACGTTGTGCACTCAAATCTTTTGCTGTATTTAGTTTATTTTGGCATCCGGATGATGATTCTAGCATGAAATTGCTTGGGCACCTGTTAATTTTTAAGATTTTGACACATTCAGCTCAAATGTACACAATTGCTGATTATGGCTGTCAAATCTAAACCAAACGTTGTGCACTCAAATCTTTTGCTGTATTTAGTTTATTTTGGCATCCGGATGATGATTCTAGCATGAAATTGCTTGGGCACCTGTTAATTTTTAAGATTTTGACACATTCAGCTCAAATGTACACAATTGCTGATTATGGCTGTCAAATCTAAACCAAACGTTGTGCACTCAAATCTTTTGCTGTATTTAGTTTATTTTGGCATCCGGATGATGATTCTAGCATGAAATTGCTTGGGCACCTGTTAATTTTTAAGATTTTGACACATTCAGCTCAAATGTACAATCATGCGCTAAAAACGCATTTAAAGCAATAAAAAGGTGATTATGGCTGTCAAACCTAAACCAAACGTTGTGCACTCAAATCTTTTGCTGTATTTAGTTTATTTTGGCATCCGGATGATGATTCTAGCATGAAATTGCTTGGGCACCTGTTAATTTTTAAGATTTTGACACATTCAGCTCAAATGTACACAATTGCTGATTATGGCTGTCAAACCTAAACCAAACGTTGTGCACTCAAATCTTTTGCTGTATTTAGTTTATTTTGGCATCCGGATGATGATTCTAGCATGAAATTGCTTGGGCACCTGTTAATTTTTAAGATTTTGACACATTCAGCTCAAATGTACAATCATGCGCTAAAAACGCATTTAAAGCAATAAAAAGGTGATTATGGCTGTCAAACCTAAACCAAACGTTGTGCACTCAAATCTTTTGCTGTATTTAGTTTATTTTGGCATCCGGATGATGATTCTAGCATGAAATTGCTTGGGCACCTGTTAATTTTTAAGATTTTGACACATTCAGCTCAAATGTACACAATTGCTGATTATGGCTGTCAAATCTAAACCAAACGTTGTGCACTCAAATCTTTTGCTGTATTTAGTTTATTTTGGCATCCGGATGATGATTCTAGCATGAAATTGCTTGGGCACCTGTTAATTTTTAAGATTTTGACACATTCAGCTCAAATGTACAATCATGCGCTAAAAACGCATTTAAAGCAATAAAAAGGTGATTATGGCTGTCAAACCTAAACCAAACGTTGTGCACTCAAATCTTTTGCTGTATTTAGTTTATTTTGGCATCCGGATGATGATTCTAGCATGAAATTGCTTGGGCACCTGTTAATTTTTAAGATTTTGACACATTCAGCTCAAATGTACACAATTGCTGATTATGGCTGTCAAATCTAAACCAAACGTTGTGCACTCAAATCTTTTGCTGTATTTAGTTTATTTTGGCATCCGGATGATGATTCTAGCATGAAATTGCTTGGGCACCTGTTAATTTTTAAGATTTTGACACATTCAGCTCAAATGTACACAATTGCTGATTATGGCTGTCAAATCTAAACCAAACGTTGTGCACTCAAATCTTTTGCTGTATTTAGTTTATTTTGGCATCCGGATGATGATTCTAGCATGAAATTGCTTGGGCACCTGTTAATTTTTAAGATTTTGACACATTCAGCTCAAATGTACACAATTGCTGATTATGGCTGTCAAATCTAAACCAAACGTTGTGCACTCAAATCTTTTGCTGTATTTAGTTTATTTTGGCATCCGGATGATGATTCTAGCATGAAATTGCTTGGGCACCTGTTAATTTTTAAGATTTTGACACATTCAGCTCAAATGTACACAATTGCTGATTATGGCTGTCAAATCTAACCCAAACGTTGTGCACTCAAATCTTTTGCTGTATTTAGTTTATTTTGGCATCCGGATGATGATTCTAGCATGAAATTGCTTGGGCACCTGTTAATTTTTAAGATTTTGACACATTCAGCTCAAATGTACAATCATGCGCTAAAAACGCATTTAAAGCAATAAAAAGGTGATTATGGCTGTCAAACCTAAACCAAACGTTGTGCACTCAAATCTTTTGCTGTATTTAGTTTATTTTGGCATCCGGATGATGATTCTAGCATGAAATTGCTTGGGCACCTGTTAATTTTTAAGATTTTGACACATTCAGCTCAAATGTACACAATTGCTGATTATGGCTGTCAAATCTAAACCAAACGTTGTGCACTCAAATCTTTTGCTGTATTTAGTTTATTTTGGCATCCGGATGATGATTCTAGCATGAAATTGCTTGGGCACCTGTTAATTTTTAAGATTTTGACACATTCAGCTCAAATGTACAATCATGCGCTAAAAACGCATTTAAAGCAATAAAAAGGTGATTATGGCTGTCAAACCTAAACCAAACGTTGTGCACTCAAATCTTTTGCTGTATTTAGTTTATTTTGGCATCCGGATGATGATTCTAGCATGAAATTGCTTGGGCACCTGTTAATTTTTAAGATTTTGACACATTCACCTCAAATGTACACAATTGCTGATTATGGCTGTCAAATCTAAACCAAACGTTGTGCACTCAAATCTTTTGCTGTATTTAGTTTATTTTGGCATCCGGATGATGATTCTAGCATGAAATTGCTTGGGCACCTGTTAATTTTTAAGATTTTGACACATTCAGCTCAAATGTACACAATTGCTGATTATGGCTGTCAAATCTAAACCAAACGTTGTGCACTCAAATCTTTTGCTGTATTTAGTTTATTTTGGCATCCGGATGATGATTCTAGCATGAAATTGCTTGGGCACCTGTTAATTTTTAAGATTTTGACACATTCAGCTCAAATGTACAATCATGCGCTAAAAACGCATTTAAAGCAATAAAAAGGTGATTATGGCTGTCAAACCTAAACCAAACGTTGTGCACTCAAATCTTTTGCTGTATTTAGTTTATTTTGGCATCCGGATGATGATTCTAGCATGAAATTGCTTGGGCACCTGTTAATTTTTAAGATTTTGACACATTCAGCTCAAATGTACACAATTGCTGATTATGGCTGTCAAATCTAAACCAAACGTTGTGCACTCAAATCTTTTGCTGTATTTAGTTTATTTTGGCATCCGGATGATGATTCTAGCATGAAATTGCTTGGGCACCTGTTAATTTTTAAGATTTTGACACATTCAGCTCAAATGTACACAATTGCTGATTATGGCTGTCAAATCTAAACCAAACGTTGTGCACTCAAATCTTTTGCTGTATTTAGTTTATTTTGGCATCCAGATGATGATTCTAGCATGAAATTGCTTGGGCACCTGTTAATTTTTAAGATTTTGACACATTCAGCTCAAATGTACACAATTGCTGATTATGGCTGTCAAATCTAAACCAAACGTTGTGCACTCAAATCTTTTGCTGTATTTAGTTTATTTTGGCATCCGGATGATGATTCTAGCATGAAATTGCTTGGGCACCTGTTAATTTTTAAGATTTTGACACATTCAGCTCAAATGTACACAATTGCTGATTATGGCTGTCAAATCTAAACCAAACGTTGTGCACTCAAATCTTTTGCTGTATTTAGTTTATTTTGGCATCCGGATGATGATTCTAGCATGAAATTGCTTGGGCACCTGTTAATTTTTAAGATTTTGACACATTCAGCTCAAATGTACAATCATGCGCTAAAAACGCATTTAAAGCAATAAAAAGGTGATTATGGCTGTCAAACCTAAACCAAACGTTGTGCACTCAAATCTTTTGCTGTATTTAGTTTATTTTGGCATCCGGATGATGATTCTAGCATGAAATTGCTTGGGCACCTGTTAATTTTTAAGATTTTGACACATTCAGCTCAAATGTACACAATTGCTGATTATGGCTGTCAAATCTAAACCAAACGTTGTGCACTCAAATCTTTTGCTGTATTTAGTTTATTTTGGCATCCGGATGATGATTCTAGCATGAAATTGCTTGGGCACCTGTTAATTTTTAAGATTTTGACACATTCAGCTCAAATGTACAATCATGCGCTAAAAACGCATTTAAAGCAATAAAAAGGTGATTATGGCTGTCAAACCTAAACCAAACGTTGTGCACTCAAATCTTTTGCTGTATTTAGTTTATTTTGGCATCCGGATGATGATTCTAGCATGAAATTGCTTGGGCACCTGTTAATTTTTAAGATTTTGACACATTCAGCTCAAATGTACACAATTGCTGATTATGGCTGTCAAATCTAAACCAAACGTTGTGCACTCAAATCTTTTGCTGTATTTAGTTTATTTTGGCATCCGGATGATGATTCTAGCATGAAATTGCTTGGGCACCTGTTAATTTTTAAGATTTTGACACATTCAGCTCAAATGTACAATCATGCGCTAAAAACGCATTTAAAGCAATAAAAAGGTGATTATGGCTGTCAAACCTAAACCAAACATTGTGCACTCAAATCTTTTGCTGTATTTAGTTTATTTTGGCATCCGGATGATGATTCTAGCATGAAATTGCTTGGGCACCTGTTAATTTTTAAGATTTTGACACATTCAGCTCAAATGTACACAATTGCTGATTATGGCTGTCAAATCTAAACCAAACGTTGTGCACTCAAATCTTTTGCTGTATTTAGTTTATTTTGGCATCCGGATGATGATTCTAGCATGAAATTGCTTGGGCACCTGTTAATTTTTAAGATTTTGACACATTCAGCTCAAATGTACACAATTGCTGATTATGGCTGTCAAATCTAAACCAAACGTTGTGCACTCAAATCTTTTGCTGTATTTAGTTTATTTTGGCATCCGGATGATGATTCTAGCATGAAATTGCTTGGGCACCTGTTAATTTTTAAGATTTTGACACATTCAGCTCAAATGTACACAATTGCTGATTATGGCTGTCAAATCTAAACCAAACGTTGTGCACTCAAATCTTTTGCTGTATTTAGTTTATTTTGGCATCCGGATGATGATTCTAGCATGAAATTGCTTGGGCACCTGTTAATTTTTAAGATTTTGACACATTCAGCTCAAATGTACACAATTGCTGATTATGGCTGTCAAATCTAACCCAAACGTTGTGCACTCAAATCTTTTGCTGTATTTAGTTTATTTTGGCATCCGGATGATGATTCTAGCATGAAATTGCTTGGGCACCTGTTAATTTTTAAGATTTTGACACATTCAGCTCAAATGTACAATCATGCGCTAAAAACGCATTTAAAGCAATAAAAAGGTGATTATGGCTGTCAAACCTAAACCAAACGTTGTGCACTCAAATCTTTTGCTGTATTTAGTTTATTTTGGCATCCGGATGATGATTCTAGCATGAAATTGCTTGGGCACCTGTTAATTTTTAAGATTTTGACACATTCAGCTCAAATGTACACAATTGCTGATTATGGCTGTCAAATCTAAACCAAACGTTGTGCACTCAAATCTTTTGCTGTATTTAGTTTATTTTGGCATCCGGATGATGATTCTAGCATGAAATTGCTTGGGCACCTGTTAATTTTTAAGATTTTGACACATTCAGCTCAAATGTACAATCATGCGCTAAAAACGCATTTAAAGCAATAAAAAGGTGATTATGGCTGTCAAACCTAAACCAAACGTTGTGCACTCAAATCTTTTGCTGTATTTAGTTTATTTTGGCATCCGGATGATGATTCTAGCATGAAATTGCTTGGGCACCTGTTAATTTTTAAGATTTTGACACATTCACCTCAAATGTACACAATTGCTGATTATGGCTGTCAAATCTAAACCAAACGTTGTGCACTCAAATCTTTTGCTGTATTTAGTTTATTTTGGCATCCGGATGATGATTCTAGCATGAAATTGCTTGGGCACCTGTTAATTTTTAAGATTTTGACACATTCAGCTCAAATGTACACAATTGCTGATTATGGCTGTCAAATCTAAACCAAACGTTGTGCACTCAAATCTTTTGCTGTATTTAGTTTATTTTGGCCTCCGGATGATGATTCTAGCATGAAATTGCTTGGGCACCTGTTAATTTTTAAGATTTTGACACATTCAGCTCAAATGTACAATCATGCGCTAAAAACGCATTTAAAGCAATAAAAAGGTGATTATGGCTGTCAAACCTAAACCAAACGTTGTGCACTCAAATCTTTTGCTGTATTTAGTTTATTTTGGCATCCGGATGATGATTCTAGCATGAAATTGCTTGGGCACCTGTTAATTTTTAAGATTTTGACACATTCAGCTCAAATGTACACAATTGCTGATTATGGCTGTCAAATCTAAACCAAACGTTGTGCACTCAAATCTTTTGCTGTATTTAGTTTATTTTGGCATCCGGATGATGATTCTAGCATGAAATTGCTTGGGCACCTGTTAATTTTTAAGATTTTGACACATTCAGCTCAAATGTACAATCATGCGCTAAAAACGCATTTAAAGCAATAAAAAGGTGATTATGGCTGTCAAACCTAAACCAAACGTTGTGCACTCAAATCTTTGGCTGTATTTAGTTTATTTTGGCATCCGGATGATGATTCTAGCATGAAATTGCTTGGGCACCTGTTAATTTTTAAGATTTTGACACATTCAGCTCAAATGTACACAATTGCTGATTATGGCTGTCAAATCTAAACCAAACGTTGTGCACTCAAATCTTTTGCTGTATTTAGTTTATTTTGGCATCCGGATGATGATTCTAGCATGAAATTGCTTGGGCACCTGTTAATTTTTAAGATTTTGACACATTCAGCTCAAATGTACAATCATGCGCTAAAAACGCATTTAAAGCAATAAAAAGGTGATTATGGCTGTCAAACCTAAACCAAACGTTGTGCACTCAAATCTTTTGCTGTATTTAGTTTATTTTGGCATCCGGATGATGATTCTAGCATGAAATTGCTTGGGCACCTGTTAATTTCTAAGATTTTGACACATTCAGCTCAAATGTACACAATTGCTGATTATGGCTGTCAAATCTAAACCAAACGTTGTGCACTCAAATCTTTTGCTGTATTTAGTTTATTTTGGCATCCGGATGATGATTCTAGCATGAAATTGCTTGGGCACCTGTTAATTTTTAAGATTTTGACACATTCAGCTCAAATGTACAATCATGCGCTAAAAACGCATTTAAAGCAATAAAAAGGTGATTATGGCTGTCAAACCTAAACCAAACGTTGTGCACTCAAATCTTTTGCTGTATTTAGTTTATTTTGGCATCCGGATGATGATTCTAGCATGAAATTGCTTGGGCACCTGTTAATTTTTAAGATTTTGACACATTCAGCTCAAATGTACACAATTGCTGATTATGGCTGTCAAATCTAAACCAAACGTTGTGCACTCAAATCTTTTGCTGTATTTAGTTTATTTTGGCATCCGGATGATGATTCTAGCATGAAATTGCTTGGGCACCTGTTAATTTTTAAGATTTTGACACATTCAGCTCAAATGTACAATCATGCGCTAAAAACGCATTTAAAGCAATAAAAAGGTGATTATGGCTGTCAAACCTAAACCAAACGTTGTGCACTCAAATCTTTGGCTGTATTTAGTTTATTTTGGCATCCGGATGATGATTCTAGCATGAAATTGCTTGGGCACCTGTTAATTTTTAAGATTTTGACACATTCAGCTCAAATGTACACAATTGCTGATTATGGCTGTCAAATCTAAACCAAACGTTGTGCACTCAAATCTTTTGCTGTATTTAGTTTATTTTGGCATCCGGATGATGATTCTAGCATGAAATTGCTTGGGCACCTGTTAATTTTTAAGATTTTGACACATTCAGCTCAAATGTACAATCATGCGCTAAAAACGCATTTAAAGCAATAAAAAGGTGATTATGGCTGTCAAACCTAAACCAAACGTTGTGCACTCAAATCTTTTGCTGTATTTAGTTTATTTTGGCATCCGGATGATGATTCTAGCATGAAATTGCTTGGGCACCTGTTAATTTCTAAGATTTTGACACATTCAGCTCAAATGTACACAATTGCTGATTATGGCTGTCAAATCTAAACCAAACGTTGTGCACTCAAATCTTTTGCTGTATTTAGTTTATTTTGGCATCCGGATGATGATTCTAGCATGAAATTGCTTGGGCACCTGTTAATTTTTAAGATTTTGACACATTCAGCTCAAATGTACAATCATGCGCTAAAAACGCATTTAAAGCAATAAAAAGGTGATTATGGCTGTCAAACCTAAACCAAACGTTGTGCACTCAAATCTTTTGCTGTATTTAGTTTATTTTGGCATCCGGATGATGATTCTAGCATGAAATTGCTTGGGCACCTGTTAATTTTTAAGATTTTGACACATTCAGCTCAAATGTACACAATTGCTGATTATGGCTGTCAAATCTAAACCAAACGTTGTGCACTCAAATCTTTTGCTGTATTTAGTTTATTTTGGCATCCGGATGATGATTCTAGCATGAAATTGCTTGGGCACCTGTTAATTTTTAAGATTTTGACACATTCAGCTCAAATGTACAATCATGCGCTAAAAACGCATTTAAAGCAATAAAAAGGTGATTATGGCTGTCAAACCTAAACCAAACGTTGTGCACTCAAATCTTTGGCTGTATTTAGTTTATTTTGGCATCCGGATGATGATTCTAGCATGAAATTGCTTGGGCACCTGTTAATTTTTAAGATTTTGACACATTCAGCTCAAATGTACACAATTGCTGATTATGGCTGTCAAATCTAAACCAAACGTTGTGCACTCAAATCTTTTGCTGTATTTAGTTTATTTTGGCATCCGGATGATGATTCTAGCATGAAATTGCTTGGGCACCTGTTAATTTTTAAGATTTTGACACATTCAGCTCAAATGTACAATCATGCGCTAAAAACGCATTTAAAGCAATAAAAAGGTGATTATGGCTGTCAAACCTAAACCAAACGTTGTGCACTCAAATCTTTTGCTGTATTTAGTTTATTTTGGCATCCGGATGATGATTCTAGCATGAAATTGCTTGGGCACCTGTTAATTTCTAAGATTTTGACACATTCAGCTCAAATGTACACAATTGCTGATTATGGCTGTCAAATCTAAACCAAACGTTGTGCACTCAAATCTTTTGCTGTATTTAGTTTATTTTGGCATCCGGATGATGATTCTAGCATGAAATTGCTTGGGCACCTGTTAATTTTTAAGATTTTGACACATTCAGCTCAAATGTACAATCATGCGCTAAAAACGCATTTAAAGCAATAAAAAGGTGATTATGGCTGTCAAACCTAAACCAAACGTTGTGCACTCAAATCTTTGGCTGTATTTAGTTTATTTTGGCATCCGGATGATGATTCTAGCATGAAATTGCTTGGGCACCTGTTAATTTTTAAGATTTTGACACATTCAGCTCAAATGTACACAATTGCTGATTATGGCTGTCAAATCTAAACCAAACGTTGTGCACTCAAATCTTTTGCTGTATTTAGTTTATTTTGGCATCCGGATGATGATTCTAGCATGAAATTGCTTGGGCACCTGTTAATTTTTAAGATTTTGACACATTCAGCTCAAATGTACAATCATGCGCTAAAAACGCATTTAAAGCAATAAAAAGGTGATTATGGCTGTCAAACCTAAACCAAACGTTGTGCACTCAAATCTTTGGCTGTATTTAGTTTATTTTGGCATCCGGATGATGATTCTAGCATGAAATTGCTTGGGCACCTGTTAATTTTTAAGATTTTGACACATTCAGCTCAAATGTACACAATTGCTGATTATGGCTGTCAAATCTAAACCAAACGTTGTGCACTCAAATCTTTTGCTGTATTTAGTTTATTTTGGCATCCGGATGATGATTCTAGCATGAAATTGCTTGGGCACCTGTTAATTTTTAAGATTTTGACACATTCAGCTCAAATGTACACAATTGCTGATTATGGCTGTCAAATCTAAACCAAACGTTGTGCACTCAAATCTTTTGCTGTATTTAGTTTATTTTGGCATCCGGATGATGATTCTAGCATGAAATTGCTTGGGCACCTGTTAATTTTTAAGATTTTGACACATTCAGCTCAAATGTACACAATTGCTGATTATGGCTGTCAAATCTAAACCAAACGTTGTGCACTCAAATCTTTTGCTGTATTTAGTTTATTTTGGCATCCGGATGATGATTCTAGCATGAAATTGCTTGGGCACCTGTTAATTTTTAAGATTTTGACACATTCAGCTCAAATGTACAATCATGCGCTAAAAACGCATTTAAAGCAATAAAAAGGTGATTATGGCTGTCAAACCTAAACCAAACGTTGTGCACTCAAATCTTTTGCTGTATTTAGTTTATTTTGGCATCCGGATGATGATTCTTGCATGAAATTGCTTGGGCACCTGTTAATTTTTAAGATTTTGACACATTCAGCTCAAATGTACACAATTGCTGATTATGGCTGTCAAATCTAAACCAAACGTTGTGCACTCAAATCTTTTGCTGTATTTAGTTTATTTTGGCATCCGGATGATGATTCTAAGCATGAAATTGCTTGGGCACCTGTTAATTTTTAAGATTTTGACACATTCAGCTCAAATGTACAATCATGCGCTAAAAACGCATTTAAAGCAATAAAAAGGTGATTATGGCTGTCAAACCTAAACCAAACGTTGTGCACTCAAATCTTTTGCTGTATTTAGTTTATTTTGGCATCCGGATGATGATTCTAGCATGAAATTGCTTGGGCACCTGTTAATTTTTAAGATTTTGACACATTCAGCTCAAATGTACACAATTGCGGATTATGGCTGTCAAATCTAAACCAAACGTTGTGCACTCAAATCTTTTGCTGTATTTAGTTTATTTTGGCATCCGGATGATGATTCTAGCATGAAATTGCTTGGGCACCTGTTAATTTTTAAGATTTTGACACATTCAGCTCAAATGTACAATCATGCGCTAAAAACGCATTTAAAGCAATAAAAAGGTGATTATGGCTGTCAAACCTAAACCAAACGTTGTGCACTCAAATCTTTTGCTGTATTTAGTTTATTTTGGCATCCGGATGATGATTCTAGCATGAAATTGCTTGGGCACCTGTTAATTTTTAAGATTTTGACACATTCACCTCAAATGTACACAATTGCTGATTATGGCTGTCAAATCTAAACCAAACGTTGTGCACTCAAATCTTTTGCTGTATTTAGTTTATTTTGGCATCCGGATGATGATTCTAGCATGAAATTGCTTGGGCACCTGTTAATTTTTAAGATTTTGACACATTCAGCTCAAATGTACACAATTGCTGATTATGGCTGTCAAATCTAAACCAAACGTTGTGCACTCAAATCTTTTGCTGTATTTAGTTTATTTTGGCCTCCGGATGATGATTCTAGCATGAAATTGCTTGGGCACCTGTTAATTTTTAAGATTTTGACACATTCAGCTCAAATGTACAATCATGCGCTAAAAACGCATTTAAAGCAATAAAAAGGTGATTATGGCTGTCAAACCTAAACCAAACGTTGTGCACTCAAATCTTTTGCTGTATTTAGTTTATTTTGGCATCCGGATGATGATTCTAGCATGAAATTGCTTGGGCACCTGTTAATTTTTAAGATTTTGACACATTCAGCTCAAATGTACACAATTGCTGATTATGGCTGTCAAATCTAAACCAAACGTTGTGCACTCAAATCTTTTGCTGTATTTAGTTTATTTTGGCATCCGGATGATGATTCTAGCATGAAATTGCTTGGGCACCTGTTAATTTTTAAGATTTTGACACATTCAGCTCAAATGTACAATCATGCGCTAAAAACGCATTTAAAGCAATAAAAAGGTGATTATGGCTGTCAAACCTAAACCAAACGTTGTGCACTCAAATCTTTGGCTGTATTTAGTTTATTTTGGCATCCGGATGATGATTCTAGCATGAAATTGCTTGGGCACCTGTTAATTTTTAAGATTTTGACACATTCAGCTCAAATGTACACAATTGCTGATTATGGCTGTCAAATCTAAACCAAACGTTGTGCACTCAAATCTTTTGCTGTATTTAGTTTATTTTGGCATCCGGATGATGATTCTAGCATGAAATTGCTTGGGCACCTGTTAATTTTTAAGATTTTGACACATTCAGCTCAAATGTACAATCATGCGCTAAAAACGCATTTAAAGCAATAAAAAGGTGATTATGGCTGTCAAACCTAAACCAAACGTTGTGCACTCAAATCTTTTGCTGTATTTAGTTTATTTTGGCATCCGGATGATGATTCTAGCATGAAATTGCTTGGGCACCTGTTAATTTTTAAGATTTTGACACATTCAGCTCAAATGTACACAATTGCTGATTATGGCTGTCAAATCTAAACCAAACGTTGTGCACTCAAATCTTTTGCTGTATTTAGTTTATTTTGGCATCCGGATGATGATTCTAGCATGAAATTGCTTGGGCACCTGTTAATTTTTAAGATTTTGACACATTCAGCTCAAATGTACAATCATGCGCTAAAAACGCATTTAAAGCAATAAAAAGGTGATTATGGCTGTCAAACCTAAACCAAACGTTGTGCACTCAAATCTTTTGCTGTATTTAGTTTATTTTGGCATCCGGATGATGATTCTAGCATGAAATTGCTTGGGCACCTGTTAATTTTTAAGATTTTGACACATTCAGCTCAAATGTACACAATTGCTGATTATGGCTGTCAAATCTAAACCAAACGTTGTGCACTCAAATCTTTTGCTGTATTTAGTTTATTTTGGCATCCGGATGATGATTCTAGCATGAAATTGCTTGGGCACCTGTTAATTTTTAAGATTTTGACACATTCAGCTCAAATGTACAATCATGCGCTAAAAACGCATTTAAAGCAATAAAAAGGTGATTATGGCTGTCAAACCTAAACCAAACGTTGTGCACTCAAATCTTTGGCTGTATTTAGTTTATTTTGGCATCCGGATGATGATTCTAGCATGAAATTGCTTGGGCACCTGTTAATTTTTAAGATTTTGACACATTCAGCTCAAATGTACACAATTGCTGATTATGGCTGTCAAATCTAAACCAAACGTTGTGCACTCAAATCTTTTGCTGTATTTAGTTTATTTTGGCATCCGGATGATGATTCTAGCATGAAATTGCTTGGGCACCTGTTAATTTTTAAGATTTTGACACATTCAGCTCAAATGTACAATCATGCGCTAAAAACGCATTTAAAGCAATAAAAAGGTGATTATGGCTGTCAAACCTAAACCAAACGTTGTGCACTCAAATCTTTGGCTGTATTTAGTTTATTTTGGCATCCGGATGATGATTCTAGCATGAAATTGCTTGGGCACCTGTTAATTTTTAAGATTTTGACACATTCAGCTCAAATGTACACAATTGCTGATTATGGCTGTCAAATCTAAACCAAACGTTGTGCACTCAAATCTTTTGCTGTATTTAGTTTATTTTGGCATCCGGATGATGATTCTAGCATGAAATTGCTTGGGCACCTGTTAATTTTTAAGATTTTGACACATTCAGCTCAAATGTACACAATTGCTGATTATGGCTGTCAAATCTAAACCAAACGTTGTGCACTCAAATCTTTTGCTGTATTTAGTTTATTTTGGCATCCGGATGATGATTCTAGCATGAAATTGCTTGGGCACCTGTTAATTTTTAAGATTTTGACACATTCAGCTCAAATGTACACAATTGCTGATTATGGCTGTCAAATCTAAACCAAACGTTGTGCACTCAAATCTTTTGCTGTATTTAGTTTATTTTGGCATCCGGATGATGATTCTAGCATGAAATTGCTTGGGCACCTGTTAATTTTTAAGATTTTGACACATTCAGCTCAAATGTACAATCATGCGCTAAAAACGCATTTAAAGCAATAAAAAGGTGATTATGGCTGTCAAACCTAAACCAAACGTTGTGCACTCAAATCTTTTGCTGTATTTAGTTTATTTTGGCATCCGGATGATGATTCTTGCATGAAATTGCTTGGGCACCTGTTAATTTTTAAGATTTTGACACATTCAGCTCAAATGTACACAATTGCTGATTATGGCTGTCAAATCTAAACCAAACGTTGTGCACTCAAATCTTTTGCTGTATTTAGTTTATTTTGGCATCCGGATGATGATTCTAAGCATGAAATTGCTTGGGCACCTGTTAATTTTTAAGATTTTGACACATTCAGCTCAAATGTACAATCATGCGCTAAAAACGCATTTAAAGCAATAAAAAGGTGATTATGGCTGTCAAACCTAAACCAAACGTTGTGCACTCAAATCTTTTGCTGTATTTAGTTTATTTTGGCATCCGGATGATGATTCTAGCATGAAATTGCTTGGGCACCTGTTAATTTTTAAGATTTTGACACATTCAGCTCAAATGTACACAATTGCGGATTATGGCTGTCAAATCTAAACCAAACGTTGTGCACTCAAATCTTTTGCTGTATTTAGTTTATTTTGGCATCCGGATGATGATTCTAGCATGAAATTGCTTGGGCACCTGTTAATTTTTAAGATTTTGACACATTCAGCTCAAATGTACAATCATGCGCTAAAAACGCATTTAAAGCAATAAAAAGGTGATTATGGCTGTCAAACCTAAACCAAACGTTGTGCACTCAAATCTTTTGCTGTATTTAGTTTATTTTGGCATCCGGATGATGATTCTAGCATGAAATTGCTTGGGCACCTGTTAATTTTTAAGATTTTGACACATTCAGCTCAAATGTACACAATTGCTGATTATGGCTGTCAAATCTAAACCAAACGTTGTGCACTCAAATCTTTTGCTGTATTTAGTTTATTTTGGCATCCGGATGATGATTCTAACATGAAATTGCTTGGGCACCTGTTAATTTTTAAGATTTTGACACATTCAGCTCAAATGTACAATCATGCGCTAAAAACGCATTTAAAGCAATAAAAAGGTGATTATGGCTGTCAAACCTAAACCAAACGTTGTGCACTCAAATCTTTTGCTGTATTTAGTTTATTTTGGCATCCGGATGATGATTCTAGCATGAAATTGCTTGGGCACCTGTTAATTTTTAAGATTTTGACACATTCAGCTCAAATGTACACAATTGCTGATTATGGCTGTCAAATCTAAACCAAACGTTGTGCACTCAAATCTTTTGCTGTATTTAGTTTATTTTGGCATCCGGATGATGATTCTAGCATGAAATTGCTTGGGCACCTGTTAATTTTTAAGATTTTGACACATTCAGCTCAAATGTACAATCATGCGCTAAAAACGCATTTAAAGCAATAAAAAGGTGATTATGGCTGTCAAACCTAAACCAAACGTTGTGCACTCAAATCTTTTGCTGTATTTAGTTTATTTTGGCATCCGGATGATGATTCTAGCATGAAATTGCTTGGGCACCTGTTAATTTTTAAGATTTTGACACATTCAGCTCAAATGTACACAATTGCTGATTATGGCTGTCAAATCTAAACCAAACGTTGTGCACTCAAATCTTTTGCTGTATTTAGTTTATTTTGGCATCCGGATGATGATTCTAGCATGAAATTGCTTGGGCACCTGTTAATTTTTAAGATTTTGACACATTCAGCTCAAATGTACAATCATGCGCTAAAAACGCATTTAAAGCAATAAAAAGGTGATTATGGCTGTCAAACCTAAACCAAACGTTGTGCACTCAAATCTTTGGCTGTATTTAGTTTATTTTGGCATCCGGATGATGATTCTAGCATGAAATTGCTTGGGCACCTGTTAATTTTTAAGATTTTGACACATTCAGCTCAAATGTACACAATTGCTGATTATGGCTGTCAAATCTAAACCAAACGTTGTGCACTCAAATCTTTTGCTGTATTTAGTTTATTTTGGCATCCGGATGATGATTCTAGCATGAAATTGCTTGGGCACCTGTTAATTTTTAAGATTTTGACACATTCAGCTCAAATGTACAATCATGCGCTAAAAACGCATTTAAAGCAATAAAAAG
>NW_027520627.1:0-22465 GCF_051991245.1 Festucalex cinctus
AATCTTAAAAATTAACAGGTGCCCAAGCAATTTCATGCTAGAATCATCATCCGGATGCCAAAATAAACTAAATACAGCAAAAGATTTGAGTGCACAACGTTTGGTTTAGATTTGACAGCCATAATCAGCAATTGTGTACATTTGAGCTGAATGTGTCAAAATCTTAAAAATTAACAGGTGCCCAAGCAATTTCATGCTAGAATCATCATCCGGATGCCAAAATAAACTAAATACAGCAAAAGATTTGAGTGCACAACGTTTGGTTTAGGTTTGACAGCCATAATCATCTTTTTATTGCTTTAAATGCGTTTTTAGCGCATGATTGTACATTTGAGCTGAATGTGTCAAAATCTTAAAAAATTAACAGGTGCCCAAGCAATTTCATGCTAGAATCATCATCCGGATGCCAAAATAAACTAAATACAGCAAAAGATTTGAGTGCACAACGTTTGGTTTAGATTTGACAGCCATAATCAGCAATTGTGTACATTTGAGCTGAATGTGTCAAAATCTTAAAAATTAACAGGTGCCCAAGCAATTTCATGCTAGAATCATCATCCGGATGCCAAAATAAACTAAATACAGCAAAAGATTTGAGTGCACAACGTTTGGTTTAGATTTGACAGCCATAATCAGCAATTGTGTACATTTGAGCTGAATGTGTCAAAATCTTAAAAATTAACAGGTGCCCAAGCAATTTCATGCTAGAATCATCATCCGGATGCCAAAATAAACTAAATACAGCAAAAGATTTGAGTGCACAACGTTTGGTTTAGGTTTGACAGCCATAATCACCTTTTTATTGCTTTAAATGCGTTTTTAGCGCATGATTGTACATTTGAGCTGAATGTGTCAAAATCTTAAAAATTAACAGGTGCCCAAGCAATTTCATGCTAGAATCATCATCCGGATGCCAAAATAAACTAAATACAGCAAAAGATTTGAGTGCACAACGTTTGGTTTAGATTTGACAGCCATAATCAGCAATTGTGTACATTTGAGCTGAATGTGTCAAAATCTTAAAAATTAACAGGTGCCCAAGCAATTTCATGCTAGAATCATCATCCGGATGCCAAAATAAACTAAATACAGCAAAAGATTTGAGTGCACAACGTTTGGTTTAGGTTTGACAGCCATAATCACCTTTTTATTGCTTTAAATGCGTTTTTAGCGCATGATTGTACATTTGAGCTGAATGTGTCAAAATCTTAAAAATTAACAGGTGCCCAAGCAATTTCATGCTAGAATCATCATCCGGATGCCAAAATAAACTAAATACAGCAAAAGATTTGAGTGCACAACGTTTGGTTTAGATTTGACAGCCATAATCAGCAATTGTGTACATTTGAGCTGAATGTGTCAAAATCTTAAAAATTAACAGGTGCCCAAGCAATTTCATGCTAGAATCATCATCCGGATGCCAAAATAAACTAAATACAGCAAAAGATTTGAGTGCACAACGTTTGGTTTAGGTTTGACAGCCATAATCACCTTTTTATTGCTTTAAATGCGTTTTTAGCGCATGATTGTACATTTGAGCTGAATGTGTCAAAATCTTAAAAATTAACAGGTGCCCAAGCAATTTCATGCTAGAATCATCATCCGGATGCCAAAATAAACTAAATACAGCAAAAGATTTGAGTGCACAACGTTTGGTTTAGATTTGACAGCCATAATCAGCAATTGTGTACATTTGAGCTGAATGTGTCAAAATCTTAAAAATTAACAGGTGCCCAAGCAATTTCATGCTAGAATCATCATCCGGATGCCAAAATAAACTAAATACAGCAAAAGATTTGAGTGCACAACGTTTGGTTTAGGTTTGACAGCCATAATCACCTTTTTATTGCTTTAAATGCGTTTTTAGCGCATGATTGTACATTTGAGCTGAATGTGTCAAAATCTTAAAAATTAACAGGTGCCCAAGCAATTTCATGCTAGAATCATCATCCGGATGCCAAAATAAACTAAATACAGCAAAAGATTTGAGTGCACAACGTTTGGTTTAGATTTGACAGCCATAATCAGCAATTGTGTACATTTGAGCTGAATGTGTCAAAATCTTAAAAATTAACAGGTGCCCAAGCAATTTCATGCTAGAATCATCATCCGGATGCCAAAATAAACTAAATACAGCAAAAGATTTGAGTGCACAACGTTTGGTTTAGGTTTGACAGCCATAATCACCTTTTTATTGCTTTAAATGCGTTTTTAGCGCATGATTGTACATTTGAGCTGAATGTGTCAAAATCTTAAAAATTAACAGGTGCCCAAGCAATTTCATGCTAGAATCATCATCCGGATGCCAAAATAAACTAAATACAGCAAAAGATTTGAGTGCACAACGTTTGGTTTAGATTTGACAGCCATAATCAGCAATTGTGTACATTTGAGCTGAATGTGTCAAAATCTTAAAAATTAACAGGTGCCCAAGCAATTTCATGCTAGAATCATCATCCGGATGCCAAAATAAACTAAATACAGCAAAAGATTTGAGTGCACAACGTTTGGTTTAGGTTTGACAGCCATAATCACCTTTTTATTGCTTTAAATGCGTTTTTAGCGCATGATTGTACATTTGAGCTGAATGTGTCAAAATCTTAAAAATTAACAGGTGCCCAAGCAATTTCATGCTAGAATCATCATCCGGATGCCAAAATAAACTAAATACAGCAAAAGATTTGAGTGCACAACGTTTGGTTTAGATTTGACAGCCATAATCAGCAATTGTGTACATTTGAGCTGAATGTGTCAAAATCTTAAAAATTAACAGGTGCCCAAGCAATTTCATGCTAGAATCATCATCCGGATGCCAAAATAAACTAAATACAGCAAAAGATTTGAGTGCACAACGTTTGGTTTAGGTTTGACAGCCATAATCACCTTTTTATTGCTTTAAATGCGTTTTTAGCGCATGATTGTACATTTGAGCTGAATGTGTCAAAATCTTAAAAATTAACAGGTGCCCAAGCAATTTCATGCTAGAATCATCATCCGGATGCCAAAATAAACTAAATACAGCAAAAGATTTGAGTGCACAACGTTTGGTTTAGATTTGACAGCCATAATCAGCAATTGTGTACATTTGAGCTGAATGTGTCAAAATCTTAAAAATTAAACAGGTGCCCAAGCAATTTCATGCTAGAATCATCATCCGGATGCCAAAATAAACTAAATACAGCAAAAGATTTGAGTGCACAACGTTTGGTTTAGATTTGACAGCCATAATCAGCAATTGTGTACATTTGAGCTGAATGTGTCAAAATCTTAAAAATTAACAGGTGCCCAAGCAATTTCATGCTAGAATCATCATCCGGATGCCAAAATAAACTAAATACAGCAAAAGATTTGAGTGCACAACGTTTGGTTTAGGTTTGACAGCCATAATCACCTTTTTATTGCTTTAAATGCGTTTTTAGCGCATGATTGTACATTTGAGCTGAATGTGTCAAAATCTTAAAAATTAACAGGTGCCCAAGCAATTTCATGCTAGAATCATCATCCGGATGCCAAAATAAACTAAATACAGCAAAAGATTTGAGTGCACAACGTTTGGTTTAGATTTGACAGCCATAATCAGCAATTGTGTACATTTGAGCTGAATGTGTCAAAATCTTAAAAATTAACAGGTGCCCAAGCAATTTCATGCTAGAATCATCATCCGGATGCCAAAATAAACTAAATACAGCAAAAGATTTGAGTGCACAACGTTTGGTTTAGATTTGACAGCCATAATCAGCAATTGTGTACATTTGAGCTGAATGTGTCAAAATCTTAAAAATTAACAGGTGCCCAAGCAATTTCATGCTAGAATCATCATCCGGATGCCAAAATAAACTAAATACAGCAAAAGATTTGAGTGCACAACGTTTGGTTTAGGTTTGACAGCCATAATCACCTTTTATTGCTTTAAATGCGTTTTTAGCGCATGATTGTACATTTGAGCTGAATGTGTCAAAATCTTAAAAATTAACAGGTGCCCAAGCAATTTCATGCTAGAATCATCATCCGGATGCCAAAATAAACTAAATACAGCAAAAGATTTGAGTGCACAACGTTTGGTTTAGATTTGACAGCCATAATCAGCAATTGTGTACATTTGAGCTGAATGTGTCAAAATCTTAAAAATTAACAGGTGCCCAAGCAATTTCATGCTAGAATCATCATCCGGATGCCAAAATAAACTAAATACAGCAAAAGATTTGAGTGCACAACGTTTGGTTTAGGTTTGACAGCCATAATCACCTTTTTATTGCTTTAAATGCGTTTTTAGCGCATGATTGTACATTTGAGCTGAATGTGTCAAAATCTTAAAAATTAACAGGTGCCCAAGCAATTTCATGCTAGAATCATCATCCGGATGCCAAAATAAACTAAATACAGCAAAAGATTTGAGTGCACAACGTTTGGTTTAGATTTGACAGCCATAATCAGCAATTGTGTACATTTGAGCTGAATGTGTCAAAATCTTAAAAATTAACAGGTGCCCAAGCAATTTCATGCTAGAATCATCATCCGGATGCCAAAATAAACTAAATACAGCAAAAGATTTGAGTGCACAACGTTTGGTTTAGGTTTGACAGCCATAATCACTTTTTATTGCTTTAAATGCGTTTTTAGCGCATGATTGTACATTTGAGCTGAATGTGTCAAAATCTTAAAAATTAACAGGTGCCCAAGCAATTTCATGCTAGAATCATCATCCGGATGCCAAAATAAACTAAATACAGCAAAAGATTTGAGTGCACAACGTTTGGTTTAGGTTTGACAGCCATAATCACCTTTTTATTGCTTTAAATGCGTTTTTAGCGCATGATTGTACATTTGAGCTGAATGTGTCAAAATCTTAAAAATTAACAGGTGCCCAAGCAATTTCATGCTAGAATCATCATCCGGATGCCAAAATAAACTAAATACAGCAAAAGATTTGAGTGCACAACGTTTGGTTTAGATTTGACAGCCATAATCAGCAATTGTGTACATTTGAGCTGAATGTGTCAAAATCTTAAAAATTAACAGGTGCCCAAGCAATTTCATGCTAGAATCATCATCCGGATGCCAAAATAAACTAAATACAGCAAAAGATTTGAGTGCACAACGTTTGGTTTAGGTTTGACAGCCATAATCATCTTTTATTGCTTTAAATGCGTTTTTAGCGCATGATTGTACATTTGAGCTGAATGTGTCAAAATCTTAAAAATTAACAGGTGCCCAAGCAATTTCATGCTAGAATCATCATCCGGATGCCAAAATAAACTAAATACAGCAAAAGATTTGAGTGCACAACGTTTGGTTTAGATTTGACAGCCATAATCAGCAATTGTGTACATTTGAGCTGAATGTGTCAAAATCTTAAAAATTAACAGGTGCCCAAGCAATTTCATGCTAGAATCATCATCCGGATGCCAAAATAAACTAAATACAGCAAAAGATTTGAGTGCACAACGTTTGGTTTAGATTTGACAGCCATAATCAGCAATTGTGTACATTTGAGCTGAATGTGTCAAAATCTTAAAAATTAACAGGTGCCCAAGCAATTTCATGCTAGAATCATCATCCGGATGCCAAAATAAACTAAATACAGCAAAAGATTTGAGTGCACAACGTTTGGTTTAGGTTTGACAGCCATAATCACCTTTTTATTGCTTTAAATGCGTTTTTAGCGCATGATTGTACATTTGAGCTGAATGTGTTCAAAATCTTAAAAATTAACAGGTGCCCAAGCAATTTCATGCTAGAATCATCATCCGGATGCCAAAATAAACTAAATACAGCAAAAGATTTGAGTGCACAACGTTTGGTTTAGATTTGACAGCCATAATCAGCAATTGTGTACATTTGAGCTGAATGTGTCAAAATCTTAAAAATTAACAGGTGCCCAAGCAATTTCATGCTAGAATCATCATCCGGATGCCAAAATAAACTAAATACAGCAAAAGATTTGAGTGCACAACGTTTGGTTTAGGTTTGACAGCCATAATCACCTTTTTATTGCTTTAAATGCGTTTTTAGCGCATGATTGTACATTTGAGCTGAATGTGTCAAAATCTTAAAAATTAACAGGTGCCCAAGCAATTTCATGCTAGAATCATCATCCGGATGCCAAAATAAACTAAATACAGCAAAAGATTTGAGTGCACAACGTTTGGTTTAGATTTGACAGCCATAATCAGCAATTGTGTACATTTGAGCTGAATGTGTCAAAATCTTAAAAATTAACAGGTGCCCAAGCAATTTCATGCTAGAATCATCATCCGGATGCCAAAATAAACTAAATACAGCAAAAGATTTGAGTGCACAACGTTTGGTTTAGGTTTGACAGCCATAATCACCTTTTTATTGCTTTAAATGCGTTTTTAGCGCATGATTGTACATTTGAGCTGAATGTGTCAAAATCTTAAAAATTAACAGGTGCCCAAGCAATTTCATGCTAGAATCATCATCCGGATGCCAAAATAAACTAAATACAGCAAAAGATTTGAGTGCACAACGTTTGGTTTAGATTTGACAGCCATAATCAGCAATTGTGTACATTTGAGCTGAATGTGTCAAAATCTTAAAAATTAACAGGTGCCCAAGCAATTTCATGCTAGAATCATCATCCGGATGCCAAAATAAACTAAATACAGCAAAAGATTTGAGTGCACAACGTTTGGTTTAGGTTTGACAGCCATAATCACCTTTTTATTGCTTTAAATGCGTTTTTAGCGCATGATTGTACATTTGAGCTGAATGTGTCAAAATCTTAAAATTAACAGGTGCCCAAGCAATTTCATGCTAGAATCATCATCCGGATGCCAAAATAAACTAAATACAGCAAAAGATTTGAGTGCACAACGTTTGGTTTAGATTTGACAGCCATAATCAGCAATTGTGTACATTTGAGCTGAATGTGTCAAAATCTTAAAAATTAACAGGTGCCCAAGCAATTTCATGCTAGAATCATCATCCGGATGCCAAAATAAACTAAATACAGCAAAAGATTTGAGTGCACAACGTTTGGTTTAGGTTTGACAGCCATAATCACCTTTTTATTGCTTTAAATGCGTTTTTAGCGCATGATTGTACATTTGAGCTGAATGTGTCAAAATCTTAAAAATTAACAGGTGCCCAAGCAATTTCATGCTAGAATCATCATCCGGATGCCAAAATAAACTAAATACAGCAAAAGATTTGAGTGCACAACGTTTGGTTTAGATTTGACAGCCATAATCAGCAATTGTGTACATTTGAGCTGAATGTGTCAAAATCTTAAAAATTAACAGGTGCCCAAGATTTCATGCTAGAATCATCATCCGGATGCCAAAATAAACTAAATACAGCAAAAGATTTGAGTGCACAACGTTTGGTTTAGGTTTGACAGCCATAATCACCTTTTTATTGCTTTAAATGCGTTTTTTAGCGCATGATTGTACATTTGAGCTGAATGTGTCAAAATCTTAAAAATTAACAGGTGCCCAAGCAATTTCATGCTAGAATCATCATCCGGATGCCAAAATTAAACTAAATACAGCAAAAGATTTGAAGTGCACAACGTTTGGTTTAGATTTGACAGCCATAATCAGCAATTGTGTACATTTGAGCTGAATGTGTCAAAATCTTAAAAATTAACAGGTGCCCAAGCAATTTCATGCTAGAATCATCATCCGGATGCCAAAATAAACTAAATACAGCAAAAGATTTGAGTGCACAACGTTTGGTTTAGGTTTGACAGCCATAATCACCTTTTTATTGCTTTAAATGCGTTTTTAGCGCATGATTGTACATTTGAGCTGAATGTGTCAAAATCTTAAAAATTAACAGGTGCCCAAGCAATTTCATGCTAGAATCATCATCCGGATGCCAAAATAAACTAAATACAGCAAAAGATTTGAGTGCACAACGTTTGGTTTAGATTTGACAGCCATAATCAGCAATTGTGTACATTTGAGCTGAATGTGTCAAAATCTTAAAAATTAACAGGTGCCCAAGCAATTTCATGCTAGAATCATCATCCGGATGCCAAAATAAACTAAATACAGCAAAAGATTTGAGTGCACAACGTTTGGTTTAGATTTGACAGCCATAATCAGCAATTGTGTACATTTGAGCTGAATGTGTCAAAATCTTAAAAATTAACAGGTGCCCAAGCAATTTCATGCTAGAATCATCATCCGGATGCCAAAATAAACTAAATACAGCAAAAGATTTGAGTGCACAACGTTTGGTTTAGGTTTGACAGCCATAATCACCTTTTTATTGCTTTAAATGCGTTTTTAGCGCATGATTGTACATTTGAGCTGAATGTGTCAAAATCTTAAAAATTAACAGGTGCCCAAGCAATTTCATGCTAGAATCATCATCCGGATGCCAAAATAAACTAAATACAGCAAAAGATTTGAGTGCACAACGTTTGGTTTAGATTTGACAGCCATAATCAGCAATTGTGTACATTTGAGCTGAATGTGTCAAAATCTTAAAAATTAACAGGTGCCCAAGCAATTTCATGCTAGAATCATCATCCGGATGCCAAAATAAACTAAATACAGCAAAAGATTTGAGTGCACAACGTTTGGTTTAGATTTGACAGCCATAATCAGCAATTGTGTACATTTGAGCTGAATGTGTCAAAATCTTAAAAATTAACAGGTGCCCAAGCAATTTCATGCTAGAATCATCATCCGGATGCCAAAATAAACTAAATACAGCAAAAGATTTGAGTGCACAACGTTTGGTTTAGGTTTGACAGCCATAATCACCTTTTATTGCTTTAAATGCGTTTTTAGCGCATGATTGTACATTTGAGCTGAATGTGTCAAAATCTTAAAAATTAACAGGTGCCCAAGCAATTTCATGCTAGAATCATCATCCGGATGCCAAAATAAACTAAATACAGCAAAAGATTTGAGTGCACAACGTTTGGTTTAGATTTGACAGCCATAATCAGCAATTGTGTACATTTGAGCTGAATGTGTCAAAATCTTAAAAATTAACAGGTGCCCAAGCAATTTCATGCTAGAATCATCATCCGGATGCCAAAATAAACTAAATACAGCAAAAGATTTGAGTGCACAACGTTTGGTTTAGATTTGACAGCCATAATCAGCAATTGTGTACATTTGAGCTGAATGTGTCAAAATCTTAAAAATTAACAGGTGCCCAAGCAATTTCATGCTAGAATCATCATCCGGATGCCAAAATAAACTAAATACAGCAAAAGATTTGAGTGCACAACGTTTGGTTTAGGTTTGACAGCCATAATCACCTTTTTATTGCTTTAAATGCGTTTTTAGCGCATGATTGTACATTTGAGCTGAATGTGTCAAAATCTTAAAAATTAACAGGTGCCCAAGCAATTTCATGCTAGAATCATCATCCGGATGCCAAAATAAACTAAATACAGCAAAAGATTTGAGTGCACAACGTTTGGTTTAGGTTTGACAGCCATAATCACCTTTTTATTGCTTTAAATGCGTTTGTAGCGCATGATTGTACATTTGAGCTGAATGTGTCAAAATCTTAAAAATTAACAGGTGCCCAAGCAATTTCATGCTAGAATCATCATCCGGATGCCAAAATAAACTAAATACAGCAAAAGATTTGAGTGCACAACGTTTGGTTTAGATTTGACAGCCATAATCAGCAATTGTGTACATTTGAGCTGAATGTGTCAAAATCTTAAAAATTAACAGGTGCCCAAGCAATTTCATGCTAGAATCATCATCCGGATGCCAAAATAAACTAAATACAGCAAAAGATTTGAGTGCACAACGTTTGGTTTAGATTTGACAGCCATAATCAGCAATTGTGTACATTTGAGCTGAATGTGTCAAAATCTTAAAAATTAACAGGTGCCCAAGCAATTTCATGCTAGAATCATCATCCGGATGCCAAAATAAACTAAATACAGCAAAAGATTTGAGTGCACAACGTTTGGTTTAGGTTTGACAGCCATAATCACCTTTTTATTGCTTTAAATGCGTTTTTAGCGCATGATTGTACATTTGAGCTGAATGTGTCAAAATCTTAAAAATTAACAGGTGCCCAAGCAATTTCATGCTAGAATCATCATCCGGATGCCAAAATAAACTAAATACAGCAAAAGATTTGAGTGCACAACGTTTGGTTTAGATTTGACAGCCATAATCAGCAATTGTGTACATTTGAGCTGAATGTGTCAAAATCTTAAAAATTAACAGGTGCCCAAGCAATTTCATGCTAGAATCATCATCCGGATGCCAAAATAAACTAAATACAGCAAAAGATTTGAGTGCACAACGTTTGGTTTAGGTTTGACAGCCATAATCACCTTTTTATTGCTTTAAATGCGTTTTTAGCGCATGATTGTACATTTGAGCTGAATGTGTCAAAATCTTAAAAATTAACAGGTGCCCAAGCAATTTCATGCTAGAATCATCATCCGGATGCCAAAATAAACTAAATACAGCAAAAGATTTGAGTGCACAACGTTTGGTTTAGATTTGACAGCCATAATCAGCAATTGTGTACATTTGAGCTGAATGTGTCAAAATCTTAAAAATTAACAGGTGCCCAAGCAATTTCATGCTAGAATCATCATCCGGATGCCAAAATAAACTAAATACAGCAAAAGATTTGAGTGCACAACGTTTGGTTTAGGTTTGACAGCCATAATCACCTTTTTATTGCTTTAAATGCGTTTTTAGCGCATGATTGTACATTTGAGCTGAATGTGTCAAAATCTTAAAAATTAACAGGTGCCCAAGCAATTTCATGCTAGAATCATCATCCGGATGCCAAAATAAACTAAATACAGCAAAAGATTTGAGTGCACAACGTTTGGTTTAGATTTGACAGCCATAATCAGCAATTGTGTACATTTGAGCTGAATGTGTCAAAATCTTAAAAATTAACAGGTGCCCAAGCAATTTCATGCTAGAATCATCATCCGGATGCCAAAATAAACTAAATACAGCAAAAGATTTGAGTGCACAACGTTTGGTTTAGGTTTGACAGCCATAATCACCTTTTTATTGCTTTAAATGCGTTTATAGCGCATGATTGTACATTTGAGCTGAATGTGTCAAAATCTTAAAAATTAACAGGTGCCCAAGCAATTTCATGCTAGAATCATCATCCGGATGCCAAAATAAACTAAATACAGCAAAAGATTTGAGTGCACAACGTTTGGTTTAGATTTGACAGCCATAATCAGCAATTGTGTACATTTGAGCTGAATGTGTCAAAATCTTAAAAATTAACAGGTGCCCAAGCAATTTCATGCTAGAATCATCATCCGGATGCCAAAATAAACTAAATACAGCAAAAGATTTGAGTGCACAACGTTTGGTTTAGGTTTGACAGCCATAATCACCTTTTTATTGCTTTAAATGCGTTTTTAGCGCATGATTGTACATTTGAGCTGAATGTGTCAAAATCTTAAAAATTAACAGGTGCCCAAGCAATTTCATGCTAGAATCATCATCCGGATGCCAAAATAAACTAAATACAGCAAAAGATTTGAGTGCACAACGTTTGGTTTAGATTTGACAGCCATAATCAGCAATTGTGTACATTTGAGCTGAATGTGTCAAAATCTTAAAAATTAACAGGTGCCCAAGCAATTTCATGCTAGAATCATCATCCGGATGCCAAAATAAACTAAATACAGCAAAAGATTTGAGTGCACAACGTTTGGTTTAGGTTTGACAGCCATAATCACCTTTTTATTGCTTTAAATGCGTTTTTAGCGCATGATTGTACATTTGAGCTGAATGTGTCAAAATCTTAAAAATTAACAGGTGCCCAAGCAATTTCATGCTAGAATCATCATCCGGATGCCAAAATAAACTAAATACAGCAAAAGATTTGAGTGCACAACGTTTGGTTTAGATTTGACAGCCATAATCAGCAATTGTGTACATTTGAGCTGAATGTGTCAAAATCTTAAAAATTAACAGGTGCCCAAGCAATTTCATGCTAGAATCATCATCCGGATGCCAAAATAAACTAAATACAGCAAAAGATTTGAGTGCACAACGTTTGGTTTAGGTTTGACAGCCATAATCACCTTTTTATTGCTTTAAATGCGTTTTTAGCGCATGATTGTACATTTGAGCTGAATGTGTCAAAATCTTAAAAATTAACAGGTGCCCAAGCAATTTCATGCTAGAATCATCATCCGGATGCCAAAATAAACTAAATACAGCAAAAGATTTGAGTGCACAACGTTTGGTTTAGATTTGACAGCCATAATCAGCAATTGTGTACATTTGAGCTGAATGTGTCAAAATCTTAAAAATTAACAGGTGCCCAAGCAATTTCATGCTAGAATCATCATCCGGATGCCAAAATAAACTAAATACAGCAAAAGATTTGAGTGCACAACGTTTGGTTTAGATTTGACAGCCATAATCAGCAATTGTGTACATTTGAGCTGAATGTGTCAAAATCTTAAAAATTAACAGGTGCCCAAGCAATTTCATGCTAGAATCATCATCCGGATGCCAAAATAAACTAAATACAGCAAAAGATTTGAGTGCACAACGTTTGGTTTAGGTTTGACAGCCATAATCACCTTTTTATTGCTTTAAATGCGTTTTTAGCGCATGATTGTACATTTGAGCTGAATGTGTCAAAATCTTAAAAATTAACAGGTGCCCAAGCAATTTCATGCTAGAATCATCATCCGGATGCCAAAATAAACTAAATACAGCAAAAGATTTGAGTGCACAACGTTTGGTTTAGATTTGACAGCCATAATCAGCAATTGTGTACATTTGAGCTGAATGTGTCAAAATCTTAAAAATTAACAGGTGCCCAAGCAATTTCATGCTAGAATCATCATCCGGATGCCAAAATAAACTAAATACAGCAAAAGATTTGAGTGCACAACGTTTGGTTTAGGTTTGACAGCCATAATCACCTTTTTATTGCTTTAAATGCGTTTTTAGCGCATGATTGTACATTTGAGCTGAATGTGTCAAAATCTTAAAAATTAACAGGTGCCCAAGCAATTTCATGCTAGAATCATCATCCGGATGCCAAAATAAACTAAATACAGCAAAAGATTTGAGTGCACAACGTTTGGTTTAGATTTGACAGCCATAATCAGCAATTGTGTACATTTGAGCTGAATGTGTCAAAATCTTAAAAATTAACAGGTGCCCAAGCAATTTCATGCTAGAATCATCATCCGGATGCCAAAATAAACTAAATACAGCAAAAGATTTGAGTGCACAACGTTTGGTTTAGGTTTGACAGCCATAATCACCTTTTTATTGCTTTAAATGCGTTTTTAGCGCATGATTGTACATTTGAGCTGAATGTGTCAAAATCTTAAAAATTAACAGGTGCCCAAGCAATTTCATGCTAGAATCATCATCCGGATGCCAAAATAAACTAAATACAGCAAAAGATTTGAGTGCACAACGTTTGGTTTAGATTTGACAGCCATAATCAGCAATTGTGTACATTTGAGCTGAATGTGTCAAAATCTTAAAATTAACAGGTGCCCAAGCAATTTCATGCTAGAATCATCATCCGGATGCCAAAATAAACTAAATACAGCAAAAGATTTGAGTGCACAACGTTTGGTTTAGGTTTGACAGCCATAATCACCTTTTTATTGCTTTAAATGCGTTTTTAGCGCATGATTGTACATTTGAGCTGAATGTGTCAAAATCTTAAAAATTAACAGGTGCCCAAGCAATTTCATGCTAGAATCATCATCCGGATGCCAAAATAAACTAAATACAGCAAAAGATTTGAGTGCACAACGTTTGGGTTTAGATTTGACAGCCATAATCAGCAATTGTGTACATTTGAGCTGAATGTGTCAAAATCTTAAAAATTAACAGGTGCCCAAGCAATTTCATGCTAGAATCATCATCCGGATGCCAAAATAAACTAAATACAGCAAAAGATTTGAGTGCACAACGTTTGGTTTAGGTTTGACAGCCATAATCACCTTTTTATTGCTTTAAATGCGTTTTTAGCGCATGATTGTACATTTGAGCTGAATGTGTCAAAATCTTAAAAATTAACAGGTGCCCAAGCAATTTCATGCTAGAATCATCATCCGGATGCCAAAATAAACTAAATACAGCAAAAGATTTGAGTGCACAACGTTTGGTTTAGATTTGACAGCCATAATCAGCAATTGTGTACATTTGAGCTGAATGTGTCAAAATCTTAAAAATTAACAGGTGCCCAAGCAATTTCATGCTAGAATCATCATCCGGATGCCAAAATAAACTAAATACAGCAAAAGATTTGAGTGCACAACGTTTGGTTTAGGTTTGACAGCCATAATCACCTTTTTATTGCTTTAAATGCGTTTTTAGCGCATGATTGTACATTTGAGCTGAATGTGTCAAAATCTTAAAAATTAACAGGTGCCCAAGCAATTTCATGCTAGAATCATCATCCGGATGCCAAAATAAACTAAATACAGCAAAAGATTTGAGTGCACAACGTTTGGTTTAGGTTTGACAGCCATAATCACCTTTTTATTGCTTTAAATGCGTTTTTAGCGCATGATTGTACATTTGAGCTGAATGTGTCAAAATCTTAAAAATTAACAGGTGCCCAAGCAATTTCATGCTAGAATCATCATCCGGATGCCAAAATAAACTAAATACAGCAAAAGATTTGAGTGCACAACGTTTGGTTTAGATTTGACAGCCATAATCAGCAATTGTGTACATTTGAGCTGAATGTGTCAAAATCTTAAAAATTAACAGGTGCCCAAGCAATTTCATGCTAGAATCATCATCCGGATGCCAAAATAAACTAAATACAGCAAAAGATTTGAGTGCACAACGTTTGGTTTAGGTTTGACAGCCATAATCACCTTTTTATTGCTTTAAATGCGTTTTTAGCGCATGATTGTACATTTGAGCTGAATGTGTCAAAATCTTAAAAATTAACAGGTGCCCAAGCAATTTCATGCTAGAATCATCATCCGGATGCCAAAATAAACTAAATACAGCAAAAGATTTGAGTGCACAACGTTTGGTTTAGATTTGACAGCCATAATCAGCAATTGTGTACATTTGAGCTGAATGTGTCAAAATCTTAAAAATTAACAGGTGCCCAAGCAATTTCATGCTAGAATCATCATCCGGATGCCAAAATAAACTAAATACAGCAAAAGATTTGAGTGCACAACGTTTGGTTTAGATTTGACAGCCATAATCAGCAATTGTGTACATTTGAGCTGAATGTGTCAAAATCTTAAAAATTAACAGGTGCCCAAGCAATTTCATGCTAGAATCATCATCCGGATGCCAAAATAAACTAAATACAGCAAAAGATTTGAGTGCACAACGTTTGGTTTAGGTTTGACAGCCATAATCACCTTTTTATTGCTTTAAATGCGTTTTTAGCGCATGATTGTACATTTGAGCTGAATGTGTCAAAATCTTAAAAATTAACAGGTGCCCAAGCAATTTCATGCTAGAATCATCATCCGGATGCCAAAATAAACTAAATACAGCAAAAGATTTGAGTGCACAACGTTTGGTTTAGATTTGACAGCCATAATCAGCAATTGTGTACATTTGAGCTGAATGTGTCAAAATCTTAAAAATTAACAGGTGCCCAAGCAATTTCATGCTAGAATCATCATCCGGATGCCAAAATAAACTAAATACAGCAAAAGATTTGAGTGCACAACGTTTGGTTTAGGTTTGACAGCCATAATCACCTTTTTATTGCTTTAAATGCGTTTTTAGCGCATGATTGTACATTTGAGCTGAATGTGTCAAAATCTTAAAAATTAACAGGTGCCCAAGCAATTTCATGCTAGAATCATCATCCGGATGCCAAAATAAACTAAATACAGCAAAAGATTTGAGTGCACAACGTTTGGTTTAGATTTGACAGCCATAATCAGCAATTGTGTACATTTGAGCTGAATGTGTCAAAATCTTAAAAATTAACAGGTGCCCAAGCAATTTCATGCTAGAATCATCATCCGGATGCCAAAATAAACTAAATACAGCAAAAGATTTGAGTGCACAACGTTTGGTTTAGATTTGACAGCCATAATCAGCAATTGTGTACATTTGAGCTGAATGTGTCAAAATCTTAAAAATTAACAGGTGCCCAAGCAATTTCATGCTAGAATCATCATCCGGATGCCAAAATAAACTAAATACAGCAAAAGATTTGAGTGCACAACGTTTGGTTTAGGTTTGACAGCCATAATCACCTTTTTATTGCTTTAAATGCGTTTTTAGCGCATGATTGTACATTTGAGCTGAATGTGTCAAAATCTTAAAAATTAACAGGTGCCCAAGCAATTTCATGCTAGAATCATCATCCGGATGCCAAAATAAACTAAATACAGCAAAAGATTTGAGTGCACAACGTTTGGTTTAGATTTGACAGCCATAATCAGCAATTGTGTACATTTGAGCTGAATGTGTCAAAATCTTAAAAATTAACAGGTGCCCAAGCAATTTCATGCTAGAATCATCATCCGGATGCCAAAATAAACTAAATACAGCAAAAGATTTGAGTGCACAACGTTTGGTTTAGGTTTGACAGCCATAATCACCTTTTTATTGCTTTAAATGCGTTTTTAGCGCATGATTGTACATTTGAGCTGAATGTGTCAAAATCTTAAAAATTAACAGGTGCCCAAGCAATTTCATGCTAGAATCATCATCCGGATGCCAAAATAAACTAAATACAGCAAAAGATTTGAGTGCACAACGTTTGGTTTAGATTTGACAGCCATAATCAGCAATTGTGTACATTTGAGCTGAATGTGTCAAAATCTTAAAAATTAACAGGTGCCCAAGCAATTTCATGCTAGAATCATCATCCGGATGCCAAAATAAACTAAATACAGCAAAAGATTTGAGTGCACAACGTTTGGTTTAGGTTTGACAGCCATAATCACCTTTTTATTGCTTTAAATGCGTTTTTAGCGCATGATTGTACATTTGAGCTGAATGTGTCAAAATCTTAAAAATTAACAGGTGCCCAAGCAATTTCATGCTAGAATCATCATCCGGATGCCAAAATAAACTAAATACAGCAAAAGATTTGAGTGCACAACGTTTGGTTTAGATTTGACAGCCATAATCAGCAATTGTGTACATTTGAGCTGAATGTGTCAAAATCTTAAAAATTAACAGGTGCCCAAGCAATTTCATGCTAGAATCATCATCCGGATGCCAAAATAAACTAAATACAGCAAAAGATTTGAGTGCACAACGTTTGGTTTAGGTTTGACAGCCATAATCACCTTTTTATTGCTTTAAATGCGTTTTTAGCGCATGATTGTACATTTGAGCTGAATGTGTCAAAATCTTAAAAATTAACAGGTGCCCAAGCAATTTCATGCTAGAATCATCATCCGGATGCCAAAATAAACTAAATACAGCAAAAGATTTGAGTGCACAACGTTTGGTTTAGGTTTGACAGCCATAATCACCTTTTTATTGCTTTAAATGCGTTTTTAGCGCATGATTGTACATTTGAGCTGAATGTGTCAAAATCTTAAAAATTAACAGGTGCCCAAGCAATTTCATGCTAGAATCATCATCCGGATGCCAAAATAAACTAAATACAGCAAAAGATTTGAGTGCACAACGTTTGGTTTAGATTTGACAGCCATAATCAGCAATTGTGTACATTTGAGCTGAATGTGTCAAAATCTTAAAAATTAACAGGTGCCCAAGCAATTTCATGCTAGAATCATCATCCGGATGCCAAAATAAACTAAATACAGCAAAAGATTTGAGTGCACAACGTTTGGTTTAGGTTTGACAGCCATAATCACCTTTTTATTGCTTTAAATGCGTTTTTAGCGCATGATTGTACATTTGAGCTGAATGTGTCAAAATCTTAAAAATTAACAGGTGCCCAAGCAATTTCATGCTAGAATCATCATCCGGATGCCAAAATAAACTAAATACAGCAAAAGATTTGAGTGCACAACGTTTGGTTTAGATTTGACAGCCATAATCAGCAATTGTGTACATTTGAGCTGAATGTGTCAAAATCTTAAAAATTAACAGGTGCCCAAGCAATTTCATGCTAGAATCATCATCCGGATGCCAAAATAAACTAAATACAGCAAAAGATTTGAGTGCACAACGTTTGGTTTAGGTTTGACAGCCATAATCACCTTTTTATTGCTTTAAATGCGTTTTTAGCGCATGATTGTACATTTGAGCTGAATGTGTCAAAATCTTAAAAATTAACAGGTGCCCAAGCAATTTCATGCTAGAATCATCATCCGGATGCCAAAATAAACTAAATACAGCAAAAGATTTGAGTGCACAACGTTTGGTTTAGATTTGACAGCCATAATCAGCAATTGTGTACATTTGAGCTGAATGTGTCAAAATCTTAAAAATTAACAGGTGCCCAAGCAATTTCATGCTAGAATCATCATCCGGATGCCAAAATAAACTAAATACAGCAAAAGATTTGAGTGCACAACGTTTGGTTTAGGTTTGACAGCCATAATCACCTTTTTATTGCTTTAAATGCGTTTTTAGCGCATGATTGTACATTTGAGCTGAATGTGTCAAAATCTTAAAAATTAACAGGTGCCCAAGCAATTTCATGCTAGAATCATCATCCGGATGCCAAAATAAACTAAATACAGCAAAAGATTTGAGTGCACAACGTTTGGTTTAGATTTGACAGCCATAATCAGCAATTGTGTACATTTGAGCTGAATGTGTCAAAATCTTAAAAATTAACAGGTGCCCAAGCAATTTCATGCTAGAATCATCATCCGGATGCCAAAATAAACTAAATACAGCAAAAGATTTGAGTGCACAACGTTTGGTTTAGGTTTGACAGCCATAATCACCTTTTTATTGCTTTAAATGCGTTTTTAGCGCATGATTGTACATTTGAGCTGAATGTGTCAAAATCTTAAAAATTAACAGGTGCCCAAGCAATTTCATGCTAGAATCATCATCCGGATGCCAAAATAAACTAAATACAGCAAAAGATTTGAGTGCACAACGTTTGGTTTAGATTTGACAGCCATAATCAGCAATTGTGTACATTTGAGCTGAATGTGTCAAAATCTTAAAAATTAACAGGTGCCCAAGCAATTTCATGCTAGAATCATCATCCGGATGCCAAAATAAACTAAATACAGCAAAAGATTTGAGTGCACAACGTTTGGTTTAGGTTTGACAGCCATAATCACCTTTTTATTGCTTTAAATGCGTTTTTAGCGCATGATTGTACATTTGAGCTGAATGTGTCAAAATCTTAAAAATTAACAGGTGCCCAAGCAATTTCATGCTAGAATCATCATCCGGATGCCAAAATAAACTAAATACAGCAAAAGATTTGAGTGCACAACGTTTGGTTTAGATTTGACAGCCATAATCAGCAATTGTGTACATTTGAGCTGAATGTGTCAAAATCTTAAAAATTAACAGGTGCCCAAGCAATTTCATGCTAGAATCATCATCCGGATGCCAAAATAAACTAAATACAGCAAAAGATTTGAGTGCACAACGTTTGGTTTAGGTTTGACAGCCATAATCACCTTTTTATTGCTTTAAATGCGTTTTTAGCGCATGATTGTACATTTGAGCTGAATGTGTCAAAATCTTAAAAATTAACAGGTGCCCAAGCAATTTCATGCTAGAATCATCATCCGGATGCCAAAATAAACTAAATACAGCAAAAGATTTGAGTGCACAACGTTTGGTTTAGATTTGACAGCCATAATCAGCAATTGTGTACATTTGAGCTGAATGTGTCAAAATCTTAAAAATTAACAGGTGCCCAAGCAATTTCATGCTAGAATCATCATCCGGATGCCAAAATAAACTAAATACAGCAAAAGATTTGAGTGCACAACGTTTGGTTTAGGTTTGACAGCCATAATCACCTTTTTATTGCTTTAAATGCGTTTTTAGCGCATGATTGTACATTTGAGCTGAATGTGTCAAAATCTTAAAAATTAACAGGTGCCCAAGCAATTTCATGCTAGAATCATCATCCGGATGCCAAAATAAACTAAATACAGCAAAAGATTTGAGTGCACAACGTTTGGTTTAGATTTGACAGCCATAATCAGCAATTGTGTACATTTGAGCTGAATGTGTCAAAATCTTAAAAATTAACAGGTGCCCAAGCAATTTCATGCTAGAATCATCATCCGGATGCCAAAATAAACTAAATACAGCAAAAGATTTGAGTGCACAACGTTTGGTTTAGGTTTGACAGCCATAATCACCTTTTTATTGCTTTAAATGCGTTTTTAGCGCATGATTGTACATTTGAGCTGAATGTGTCAAAATCTTAAAAATTAACAGGTGCCCAAGCAATTTCATGCTAGAATCATCATCCGGATGCCAAAATAAACTAAATACAGCAAAAGATTTGAGTGCACAACGTTTGGTTTAGATTTGACAGCCATAATCAGCAATTGTGTACATTTGAGCTGAATGTGTCAAAATCTTAAAAATTAACAGGTGCCCAAGCAATTTCATGCTAGAATCATCATCCGGATGCCAAAATAAACTAAATACAGCAAAAGATTTGAGTGCACAACGTTTGGTTTAGATTTGACAGCCATAATCAGCAATTGTGTACATTTGAGCTGAATGTGTCAAAATCTTAAAAATTAACAGGTGCCCAAGCAATTTCATGCTAGAATCATCATCCGGATGCCAAAATAAACTAAATACAGCAAAAGATTTGAGTGCACAACGTTTGGTTTAGGTTTGACAGCCATAATCACCTTTTTATTGCTTTAAATGCGTTTTTAGCGCATGATTGTACATTTGAGCTGAATGTGTCAAAATCTTAAAAATTAACAGGTGCCCAAGCAATTTCATGCTAGAATCATCATCCGGATGCCAAAATAAACTAAATACAGCAAAAGATTTGAGTGCACAACGTTTGGTTTAGATTTGACAGCCATAATCAGCAATTGTGTACATTTGAGCTGAATGTGTCAAAATCTTAAAAATTAACAGGTGCCCAAGCAATTTCATGCTAGAATCATCATCCGGATGCCAAAATAAACTAAATACAGCAAAAGATTTGAGTGCACAACGTTTGGTTTAGGTTTGACAGCCATAATCACCTTTTTATTGCTTTAAATGCGTTTTTAGCGCATGATTGTACATTTGAGCTGAATGTGTCAAAATCTTAAAAATTAACAGGTGCCCAAGCAATTTCATGCTAGAATCATCATCCGGATGCCAAAATAAACTAAATACAGCAAAAGATTTGAGTGCACAACGTTTGGTTTAGATTTGACAGCCATAATCAGCAATTGTGTACATTTGAGCTGAATGTGTCAAAATCTTAAAAATTAACAGGTGCCCAAGCAATTTCATGCTAGAATCATCATCCGGATGCCAAAATAAACTAAATACAGCAAAAGATTTGAGTGCACAACGTTTGGTTTAGGTTTGACAGCCATAATCACCTTTTTATTGCTTTAAATGCGTTTTTAGCGCATGATTGTACATTTGAGCTGAATGTGTCAAAATCTTAAAAATTAACAGGTGCCCAAGCAATTTCATGCTAGAATCATCATCCGGATGCCAAAATAAACTAAATACAGCAAAAGATTTGAGTGCACAACGTTTGGTTTAGATTTGACAGCCATAATCAGCAATTGTGTACATTTGAGCTGAATGTGTCAAAATCTTAAAAATTAACAGGTGCCCAAGCAATTTCATGCTAGAATCATCATCCGGATGCCAAAATAAACTAAATACAGCAAAAGATTTGAGTGCACAACGTTTGGTTTAGGTTTGACAGCCATAATCACCTTTTTATTGCTTTAAATGCGTTTTTAGCGCATGATTGTACATTTGAGCTGAATGTGTCAAAATCTTAAAAATTAACAGGTGCCCAAGCAATTTCATGCTAGAATCATCATCCGGATGCCAAAATAAACTAAATACAGCAAAAGATTTGAGTGCACAACGTTTGGTTTAGATTTGACAGCCATAATCAGCAATTGTGTACATTTGAGCTGAATGTGTCAAAATCTTAAAAATTAACAGGTGCCCAAGCAATTTCATGCTAGAATCATCATCCGGATGCCAAAATAAACTAAATACAGCAAAAGATTTGAGTGCACAACGTTTGGTTTAGGTTTGACAGCCATAATCACCTTTTTATTGCTTTAAATGCGTTTTTAGCGCATGATTGTACATTTGAGCTGAATGTGTCAAAATCTTAAAAATTAACAGGTGCCCAAGCAATTTCATGCTAGAATCATCATCCGGATGCCAAAATAAACTAAATACAGCAAAAGATTTGAGTGCACAACGTTTGGTTTAGATTTGACAGCCATAATCAGCAATTGTGTACATTTGAGCTGAATGTGTCAAAATCTTAAAAATTAACAGGTGCCCAAGCAATTTCATGCTAGAATCATCATCCGGATGCCAAAATAAACTAAATACAGCAAAAGATTTGAGTGCACAACGTTTGGTTTAGGTTTGACAGCCATAATCACCTTTTTATTGCTTTAAATGCGTTTTTA
>NW_027520629.1:0-22274 GCF_051991245.1 Festucalex cinctus
ATGATTCTAGCATGAAATTGCTTGGGCACCTGTTAATTTTTAAGATTTTGACACATTCAGCTCAAATGTACAATCATGCGCTAAAAACGCATTTAAAGCAATAAAAAGGTGATTATGGCTGTCAAACCTAAACCAAACGTTGTGCACTCAAATCTTTTGCTGTATTTAGTTTATTTTGGCATCCGGATGATGATTCTAGCATGAAATTGCTTGGGCACCTGTTAATTTTTAAGATTTTGACACATTCAGCTCAAATGTACACAATTGCTGATTATGGCTGTCAAATCTAAACCAAACGTTGTGCACTCAAATCTTTTGCTGTATTTAGTTTATTTTGGCATCCGGATGATGATTCTAGCATGAAATTGCTTGGGCACCTGTTAATTTTTAAGATTTTGACACATTCAGCTCAAATGTACAATCATGCGCTAAAAACGCATTTAAAGCAATAAAAATGTGATTATGGCTGTCAAACCTAAACCAAACGTTGTGCACTCAAATCTTTTGCTGTATTTAGTTTATTTTGGCATCCGGATGATGATTCTAGCATGAAATTGCTTGGGCACCTGTTAATTTTTAAGATTTTGACACATTCAGCTCAAATGTACACAATTGCTGATTATGGCTGTCAAATCTAAACCAAACGTTGTGCACTCAAATCTTTTGCTGTATTTAGTTTATTTTGGCATCCGGATGATGATTCTAGCATGAAATTGCTTGGGCACCTGTTAATTTTTAAGATTTTGACACATTCAGCTCAAATGTACAATCATGCGCTAAAAACGCATTTAAAGCAATAAAAAGGTGATTATGGCTGTCAAACCTAAACCAAACGTTGTGCACTCAAATCTTTTGCTGTATTTAGTTTATTTTGGCATCCGGATGATGATTCTAGCATGAAATTGCTTGGGCACCTGTTAATTTTTAAGATTTTGACACATTCAGCTCAAATGTACACAATTGCTGATTATGGCTGTCAAATCTAAACCAAACGTTGTGCACTCAAATCTTTTGCTGTATTTAGTTTATTTTGGCATCCGGATGATGATTCTAGCATGAAATTGCTTGGGCACCTGTTAATTTTTAAGATTTTGACACATTCAGCTCAAATGTAAATCATGCGCTAAAAACGCATTTAAAGCAATAAAAAGGTGATTATGGCTGTCAAACCTAAACCAAACGTTGTGCACTCAAATCTTTTGCTGTATTTAGTTTATTTTGGCATCCGGATGATGATTCTAGCATGAAATTGCTTGGGCACCTGTTAATTTTTAAGATTTTGACACATTCAGCTCAAATGTACACAATTGCTGATTATGGCTGTCAAATCTAAACCAAACGTTGTGCACTCAAATCTTTTGCTGTATTTAGTTTATTTTGGCATCCGGATGATGATTCTAGCATGAAATTGCTTGGGCACCTGTTAATTTTTAAGATTTTGACACATTCAGCTCAAATGTACACAATTGCTGATTATGGCTGTCAAATCTAAACCAAACGTTGTGCACTCAAATCTTTTGCTGTATTTAGTTTATTTTGGCATCCGGATGATGATTCTAGCATGAAATTGCTTGGGCACCTGTTAATTTTTAAGATTTTGACACATTCAGCTCAAATGTACACAATTGCTGATTATGGCTGTCAAATCTAAACCAAACGTTGTGCACTCAAATCTTTTGCTGTATTTAGTTTATTTTGGCATCCGGATGATGATTCTAGCATGAAATTGCTTGGGCACCTGTTAATTTTTAAGATTTTGACACATTCAGCTCAAATGTACAATCATGCGGTAAAAACGCATTTAAAGCAATAAAAAGGTGATTATGGCTGTCAAACCTAAACCAAACGTTGTGCACTCTAATCTTTTGCTGTATTTAGTTTATTTTGGCATCCGGATGATGATTCTAGCATGAAATTGCTTGGGCACCTGTTAATTTTTAAGATTTTGACACATTCAGCTCAAATGTACACAATTGCTGATTATGGCTGTCAAATCTAAACCAAACGTTGTGCACTCAAATCTTTTGCTGTATTTAGTTTATTTTGGCATCCGGATGATGATTCTAGCATGAAATTGCTTGGGCACCTGTTAATTTTTAAGATTTTGACACATTCAGCTCAAATGTACAATCATGCGCTAAAAACGCATTTAAAGCAATAAAAAGGTGATTATGGCTGTCAAACCTAAACCAAACGTTGTGCACTCAAATCTTTTGCTGTATTTAGTTTATTTTGGCATCCGGATGATGATTCTAGCATGAAATTGCTTGGGCACCTGTTAATTTTTAAGATTTTGACACATTCAGCTCAAATGTACACAATTGCTGATTATGGCTGTCAAATCTAAACCAAACGTTGTGCACTCAAATCTTTTGCTGTATTTAGTTTATTTTGGCATCCGGATGATGATTCTAGCATGAAATTGCTTGGGCACCTGTTAATTTTTAAGATTTTGACACATTCAGCTCAAATGTACACAATTGCTGATTATGGCTGTCAAATCTAAACCAAACGTTGTGCACTCAAATCTTTTGCTGTATTTAGTTTATTTTGGCATCCGGATGATGATTCTAGCATGAAATTGCTTGGGCACCTGTTAATTTTTAAGATTTTGACACATTCAGCTCAAATGTAAATCATGCGCTAAAAACGCATTTAAAGCAATAAAAAGGTGATTATGGCTGTCAAACCTAAACCAAACGTTGTGCACTCAAATCTTTTGCTGTATTTAGTTTATTTTGGCATCCGGATGATGATTCTAGCATGAAATTGCTTGGGCACCTGTTAATTTTTAAGATTTTGACACATTCAGCTCAAATGTACACAATTGCTGATTATGGCTGTCAAATCTAAACCAAACGTTGTGCACTCAAATCTTTTGCTGTATTTAGTTTATTTTGGCATCCGGATGATGATTCTAGCATGAAATTGCTTGGGCACCTGTTAATTTTTAAGATTTTGACACATTCAGCTCAAATGTACACAATTGCTGATTATGGCTGTCAAATCTAAACCAAACGTTGTGCACTCAAATCTTTTGCTGTATTTAGTTTATTTTGGCATCCGGATGATGATTCTAGCATGAAATTGCTTGGGCACCTGTTAATTTTTAAGATTTTGACACATTCAGCTCAAATGTACACAATTGCTGATTATGGCTGTCAAATCTAAACCAAACGTTGTGCACTCAAATCTTTTGCTGTATTTAGTTTATTTTGGCATCCGGATGATGATTCTAGCATGAAATTGCTTGGGCACCTGTTAATTTTTAAGATTTTGACACATTCAGCTCAAATGTACAATCATGCGGTAAAAACGCATTTAAAGCAATAAAAAGGTGATTATGGCTGTCAAACCTAAACCAAACGTTGTGCACTCTAATCTTTTGCTGTATTTAGTTTATTTTGGCATCCGGATGATGATTCTAGCATGAAATTGCTTGGGCACCTGTTAATTTTTAAGATTTTGACACATTCAGCTCAAATGTACACAATTGCTGATTATGGCTGTCAAATCTAAACCAAACGTTGTGCACTCAAATCTTTTGCTGTATTTAGTTTATTTTGGCATCCGGATGATGATTCTAGCATGAAATTGCTTGGGCACCTGTTAATTTTTAAGATTTTGACACATTCAGCTCAAATGTACAATCATGCGCTAAAAACGCATTTAAAGCAATAAAAAGGTGATTATGGCTGTCAAACCTAAACCAAACGTTGTGCACTCAAATCTTTTGCTGTATTTAGTTTATTTTGGCATCCGGATGATGATTCTAGCATGAAATTGCTTGGGCACCTGTTAATTTTTAAGATTTTGACACATTCAGCTCAAATGTACACAATTGCTGATTATGGCTGTCAAATCTAAACCAAACGTTGTGCACTCAAATCTTTTGCTGTATTTAGTTTATTTTGGCATCCGGATGATGATTCTAGCATAAAATTGCTTGGGCACCTGTTAATTTTTAAGATTTTGACACATTCAGCTCAAATGTACAATCATGCGCTAAAAACGCATTTAAAGCAATAAAAAGGTGAATATGGCTGTCAAACCTAAACCAAACGTTGTGCACTCAAACCTTTTGCTGTATTTAGTTTATTTTGGCATCCGGATGAAGATTCTAGCATGAAATTGCTTGGGCACCTGTTAATTTTTAAGATTTTGACACATTCAGCTCAAATGTACACAATTGCTGATTATGGCTGTCAAATCTAAACCAAACGTTGTGCACTCAAATCTTTTGCTGTATTTTGTTTATTTTGGCATCCGGATGATGATTCTAGCATGAAATTGCTTGGGCACCTGTTAATTTTTAAGATTTTGACACATTCAGCTCAAATGTACAATCATGCGCTAAAAACGCATTTAAAGCAATAAAAAGGTGATTATGGCTGTCAAACCTAAACCAAACGTTGTGCACTCAAATCTTTTGCTGTATTTAGTTTATTTTGGCATCCGGATGATGATTCTAGCATGAAATTGCTTGGGCACCTGTTAATTTTTAAGATTTTGACACATTCAGCTCAAATGTACACAATTGCTGATTATGGCTGTCAAATCTAAACCAAACGTTGTGCACTCAAATCTTTTGCTGTATTTAGTTTATTTTGGCATCCGGATGATGATTCTAGCATGAAATTGCTTGGGCACCTGTTAATTTTTAAGATTTTGACACATTCAGCTCAAATGTACACAATTGCTGATTATGGCTGTCAAATCTAAACCAAACGTTGTGCACTCAAATCTTTTGCTGTATTTAGTTTATTTTGGCATCCGGATGATGATTCTAGCATGAAATTGCTTGGGCACCTGTTAATTTTTAAGATTTTGACACATTCAGCTCAAATGTACAATCATGCGCTAAAAACGCATTTAAAGCAATAAAAAGGTGATTATGGCTGTCAAACCTAAACCAAACGTTGTGCACTCAAATCTTTTGCTGTATTTTGTTTATTTTGGCATCCGGATGATGATTCTAGCATGAAATTGCTTGGGCACCTGTTAATTTTTAAGATTTTGACACATTCAGCTCAAATGTACAATCATGCGCTAAAAACGCATTTAAAGCAATAAAAAGGTGATTATGGCTGTCAAACCTAAACCAAACGTTGTGCACTCAAATCTTTTGCTGTATTTAGTTTATTTTGGCATCCGGATGATGATTCTAGCATGAAATTGCTTGGGCACCTGTTAATTTTTAAGATTTTGACACATTCAGCTCAAATGTACACAATTGCTGATTATGGCTGTCAAATCTAAACCAAACGTTGTGCACTCAAATCTTTTGCTGTATTTAGTTTATTTTGGCATCCGGATGATGATTCTAGCATGAAATTGCTTGGGCACCTGTTAATTTTTAAGATTTTGACACATTCAGCTCAAATGTACACAATTGCTGATTATGGCTGTCAAATCTAAACCAAACGTTGTGCACTCAAATCTTTTGCTGTATTTAGTTTATTTTGGCATCCGAATGATGATTCTAGCATGAAATTGCTTGGGCACCTGTTAATTTTTAAGATTTTGACACATTCAGCTCAAATGTACAATCATGCGCTAAAAACGCATTTAAAGCAATAAAAAGGTGATTATGGCTGTCAAACCTAAACCAAACGTTGTGCACTCAAATCTTTTGCTGTATTTGTTTATTTTGGCATCCGGATGATGATTCTCGCATGAAATTGCTTGGGCACCTGTTAATTTTTAAGATTTTGACACATTCAGCTCAAATGTACACAATTGCTGATTATGGCTGTCAAATATAAACCAAACGTTGTGCACTCAAATCTTTTGCTGTATTTAGTTTATTTTGGCATCCGGATGATGATTCTAGCATGAAATTGCTTGGGCACCTGTTAATTTTTAAGATTTTGACACATTCAGCTCAAATGTACAATCATGCGCTAAAAACGCATTTAAAGCAATAAAAAGGTGATTATGGCTGTCAAACCTAAACCAAACGTTGTGCACTCAAATATTTTGCTGTATTTAGTTTATTTTGGCATCCGGATGATGATTCTAGCATGAAATTGCTTGGGCACCTGTTAATTTTTAAGATTTTGACACATTCAGCTCAAATGTACACAATTGCTGATTATGGCTGTCAAATCTAAACCAAACGTTGTGCACTCAAATCTTTTGCTGTATTTTGTTTATTTTGGCATCCGGATGATGATTCTAGCATGAAATTGCTTGGGCACCTGTTAATTTTTAAGATTTTGACACATTCAGCTCAAATGTACAATCATGCGCTAAAAACGCATTTAAAGCAATAAAAAGGTGATTATGGCTGTCAAACCTAAACCAAACGTTGTGCACTCAAATCTTTTGCTGTATTTAGTTTATTTTGGCATCCGGATGATGATTCTAGCATGAAATTGCTTGGGCACCTGTTAATTTTTAAGATTTTGACACATTCAGCTCAAATGTACACAATTGCTGATTATGGCTGTCAAATCTAAACCAAACGTTGTGCACTCAAATCTTTTGCTGTATTTAGTTTATTTTGGCATCCGGATGATGATTCTAGCATGAAATTGCTTGGGCACCTGTTAATTTTTAAGATTTTGACACATTCAGCTCAAATGTACAATCATGCGCTAAAAACGCATTTAAAGCAATAAAAACGTGATTATGGCTGTCAAACCTAAACCAAACGTTGTGCACTCAAATCTTTTGCTGTATTTAGTTTATTTTGGCATCCGGATGATGATTCTAGCATGAAATTGCTTGGGCACCTGTTAATTTTTAAGATTTTGACACATTCAGCTCAAATGTACACAATTGCTGATTATGGCTGTCAAATCTAAACCAAACGTTGTGCACTCAAATCTTTTGCTGTATTTAGTTTATTTTGGCATCCGGATGATGATTCTAGCATGAAATTGCTTGGGCACCTGTTAATTTTTAAGATTTTGACACATTCAGCTCAAATGTACAATCATGCGCTAAAAACGCATTTAAAGCAATAAAAAGGTGATTATGGCTGTCAAACCTAAACCAAACGTTGTGCACTCAAATCTTTTGCTGTATTTAGTTTATTTTGGCATCCGGATGATGATTCTAGCATGAAATTGCTTGGGCACCTGTTAATTTCTAAGATTTTGACACATTCAGCTCAAATGTACACAATTGCTGATTATGGCTGTCAAATCTAAACCAAACGTTGTGCACTCAAATCTTTTGCTGTATTTAGTTTATTTTGGCATCCGGATGATGATTCTAGCATGAAATTGCTTGGGCACCTGTTAATTTTTAAGATTTTGACACATTCAGCTCAAATGTACAATCATGCGCTAAAAACGCATTTAAAGCAATAAAAAGGTGATTATGGCTGTCAAACCTAAACCAAACGTTGTGCACTCAAATCTTTTGCTGTATTTAGTTTATTTTGGCATCCGGATGATGATTCTAGCATGAAATTGCTTGGGCACCTGTTAATTTTTAAGATTTTGACACATTCAGCTCAAATGTACACAATTGCTGATTATGGCTGTCAAATCTAAACCAAACGTTGTGCACTCAAATCTTTTGCTGTATTTAGTTTATTTTGGCATCCGGATGATGATTCTAGCATGAAATTGCTTGGGCACCTGTTAATTTTTAAGATTTTGACACATTCAGCTCAAATGTACAATCATGCGCTAAAAACGCATTTAAAGCAATAAAAAGGTGATTATGGCTGTCAAACCTAAACCAAACGTTGTGCACTCAAATCTTTTGCTGTATTTAGTTTATTTTGGCATCCGGATGATGATTCTAGCATGAAATTGCTTGGGCACCTGTTAATTTTTAAGATTTTGACACATTCAGCTCAAATGTACACAATTGCTGATTATGGCTGTCAAATCTAAACCAAACGTTGTGCACTCAAATCTTTTGCTGTATTTAGTTTATTTTGGCATCCGGATGATGATTCTAGCATGAAATTGCTTGGGCACCTGTTAATTTTTAAGATTTTGACACATTCAGCTCAAATGTACAATCATGCGCTAAAAACGCATTTAAAGCAATAAAAAGGTGATTATGGCTGTCAAACCTAAACCAAACGTTGTGCACTCAAATCTTTTGCTGTATTTAGTTTATTTTGGCATCCGGATGATGATTCTAGCATGAAATTGCTTGGGCACCTGTTAATTTTTAAGATTTTGACACATTCAGCTCAAATGTACACAATTGCTGATTATGGCTGTCAAATCTAAACCAAACGTTGTGCACTCAAATCTTTTGCTGTATTTAGTTTATTTTGGCATCCGGATGATGATTCTAGCATGAAATTGCTTGGGCACCTGTTAATTTTTAAGATTTTGACACATTCAGCTCAAATGTACAATCATGCGCTAAAAACGCATTTAAAGCAATAAAAAGGGGATTATGGCTGTCAAACCTAAACCAAACGTTGTGCACTCAAATCTTTTGCTGTATTTAGTTTATTTTGGCATCCGGATGATGATTCTAGCATGAAATTGCTTGGGCACCTGTTAATTTTTAAGATTTTGACACATTCAGCTCAAATGTACACAATTGCTGATTATGGCTGTCAAATCTAAACCAAACGTTGTGCACTCAAATCTTTTGCTGTATTTAGTTTATTTTGGCATCCGGATGATGATTCTAGCATGAAATTGCTTGGGCACCTGTTAATTTTTAAGATTTTGACACATTCAGCTCAAATGTACAATCATGCGCTAAAAACGCATTTAAAGCAATAAAAAGGGGATTATGGCTGTCAAACCTAAACCAAACGTTGTGCACTCAAATCTTTTGCTGTATTTAGTTTATTTTGGCATCCGGATGATGATTCTAGCATGAAATTGCTTGGGCACCTGTTAATTTTTAAGATTTTGACACATTCAGCTCAAATGTACACAATTGCTGATTATGGCTGTCAAATCTAAACCAAACGTTGTGCACTCAAATCTTTTGCTGTATTTAGTTTATTTTGGCATCCGGATGATGATTCTAGCATGAAATTGCTTGGGCACCTGTTAATTTTTAAGATTTTGACACATTCACCTCAAATGTACAATCATGCGCTAAAAACGCATTTAAAGCAATAAAAAGGTGATTATGGCTGTCAAACCTAAACCAAACGTTGTGCACTCAAATCTTTTGCTGTATTTAGTTTATTTTGGCATCCGGATGATGATTCTAGCATGAAATTGCTTGGGCACCTGTTAATTTTTAAGATTTTGACACATTCAGCTCAAATGTACACAATTGCTGATTATGGCTGTCAAATCTAAACCAAACGTTGTGCACTCAAATCTTTTGCTGTATTTAGTTTATTTTGGCATCCGGATGATGATTCTAGCATGAAATTGCTTGGGCACCTGTTAATTTTTAAGATTTTGACACATTCAGCTCAAATGTACAATCATGCGCTAAAAACGCATTTAAAGCAATAAAAAGGGGATTATGGCTGTCAAACCTAAACCAAACGTTGTGCACTCAAATCTTTTGCTGTATTTAGTTTATTTTGGTATCCGGATGATGATTCTAGCATGAAATTGCTTGGGCACCTGTTAATTTTTAAGATTTTGACACATTCAGCTCAAATGTACACAATTGCTGATTATGGCTGTCAAATCTAAACCAAACGTTGTGCACTCAAATCTTTTGCTGTATTTAGTTTATTTTGGCATCCGGATGATGATTCTAGCATGAAATTGCTTGGGCACCTGTTAATTTTTAAGATTTTGACACATTCAGCTCAAATGTACAATCATGCGCTAAAAACGCATTTAAAGCAATAAAAAGGTGATTATGGCTGTCAAACCTAAACCAAACGTTGTGCACTCAAATCTTTTGCTGTATTTAGTTTATTTTGGCATCCGGATGATGATTCTAGCATGAAATTGCTTGGGCACCTGTTAATTTTTAAGATTTTGACACATTCAGCTCAAATGTACACAATTGCTGATTATGGCTGTCAAATCTAAACCAAACGTTGTGCACTCAAATCTTTTGCTGTATTTAGTTTATTTTGGCATCCGGATGATGATTCTAGCATGAAATTGCTTGGGCACCTGTTAATTTTTAAGATTTTGACACATTCAGCTCAAATGTACAATCATGCGCTAAAAACGCATTTAAAGCAATAAAAAGGTGATTATGGCTGTCAAACCTAAAGCAAACGTTGTGCACTCAAATCTTTTGCTGTATTTAGTTTATTTTGGCATCCGGATGATGATTCTAGCATGAAATTGCTTGGGCACCTGTTAATTTTTAAGATTTTGACACATTCAGCTCAAATGTACACAATTGCTGATTATGGCTGTCAAATCTAAACCAAACGTTGTGCACTCAAATCTTTTGCTGTATTTAGTTTATTTTGGCATCCGGATGATGATTCTAGCATGAAATTGCTTGGGCACCTGTTAATTTTTAAGATTTTGACACATTCAGCTCAAATGTACAATCATGCGCTAAAAACGCATTTAAAGCAATAAAAAGGTGATTATGGCTGTCAAACCTAAACCAAACGTTGTGCACTCAAATCTTTTGCTGTATTTAGTTTATTTTGGCATCCGGATGATGATTCTAGCATGAAATTGCTTGGGCACCTGTTAATTTTTAAGATTTTGACACATTCAGCTCAAATGTACACAATTTCTGATTATGGCTGTCAAATCTAAACCAAACGTTGTGCACTCAAATCTTTTGCTGTATTTAGTTTATTTTGGCATCCGGATGATGATTCTAGCATAAAATTGCTTGGGCACCTGTTAATTTTTAAGATTTTGACACATTCAGCTCAAATGTACAATCATGCGCTAAAAACGCATTTAAAGCAATAAAAAGGTGATTATGGCTGTCAAACCTAAACCAAACGTTGTGCACTCAAATCTTTTGCTGTATTTAGTTTATTTTGGCATCCGGATGATGATTCTAGCATGAAATTGCTTGGGCACCTGTTAATTTTTAAGATTTTGACACATTCAGCTCAAATGTACACAATTGCTGATTATGGCTGTCAAATCTAAACCAAACGTTGTGCACTCAAATCTTTTGCTGTATTTAGTTTATTTTGGCATCCGGATGATGATTCTAGCATGAAATTGCTTGGGCACCTGTTAATTTTTAAGATTTTGACACATTCAGCTCAAATGTACAATCATGCGCTAAAAACGCATTTAAAGCAATAAAAAGGTGATTATGGCTGTCAAACCTAAACCAAACGTTGTGCACTCAAATCTTTTGCTGTATTTAGTTTATTTTGGCATCCGGATGATGATTCTAGCATGAAATTGCTTGGGCACCTGTTAATTTTTAAGATTTTGACACATTCAGCTCAAATGTACACAATTGCTGATTATGGCTGTCAAATCTAAACCAAACGTTGTGCACTCAAATCTTTTGCTGTATTTAGTTTATTTTGGCATCCGGATGATGATTCTAGCATGAAATTGCTTGGGCACCTGTTAATTTTTAAGATTTTGACACATTCACCTCAAATGTACAATCATGCGCTAAAAACGCATTTAAAGCAATAAAAAGGTGATTATGGCTGTCAAACCTAAACCAAACGTTGTGCACTCAAATCTTTTGCTGTATTTAGTTTATTTTGGCATCCGGATGATGATTCTAGCATGAAATTGCTTGGGCACCTGTTAATTTTTAAGATTTTGACACATTCAGCTCAAATGTACACAATTGCTGATTATGGCTGTCAAATCTAAACCAAACGTTGTGCACTCAAATCTTTTGCTGTATTTAGTTTATTTTGGCATCCGGATGATGATTCTAGCATGAAATTGCTTGGGCACCTGTTAATTTTTAAGATTTTGACACATTCAGCTCAAATGTACAATCATGCGCTAAAAACGCATTTAAAGCAATAAAAAGGTGATTATGGCTGTCAAACCTAAACCAAACGTTGTGCACTCAAATCTTTTGCTGTATTTAGTTTATTTTGGCATCCGGATGATGATTCTAGCATGAAATTGCTTGGGCACCTGTTAATTTTTAAGATTTTGACACATTCAGCTCAAATGTACACAATTGCTGATTATGGCTGTCAAATCTAAACCAAACGTTGTGCACTCAAATCTTTTGCTGTATTTAGTTTATTTTGGCATCCGGATGATGATTCTAGCATGAAATTGCTTGGGCACCTGTTAATTTTTAAGATTTTGACACATTCAGCTCAAATGTACAATCATGCGCTAAAAACGCATTTAAAGCAATAAAAAGGTGATTATGGCTGTCAAACCTAAACCAAACGTTGTGCACTCAAATCTTTTGCTGTATTTAGTTTATTTTGGCATCCGGATGATGATTCTAGCATGAAATTGCTTGGGCACCTGTTAATTTTTAAGATTTTGACACATTCAGCTCAAATGTACAATCATGCGCTAAAAACGCATTTAAAGCAATAAAAAGGGGATTATGGCTGTCAAACCTAAACCAAACGTTGTGCACTCAAATCTTTTGCTGTATTTAGTTTATTTTGGTATCCGGATGATGATTCTAGCATGAAATTGCTTGGGCACCTGTTAATTTTTAAGATTTTGACACATTCAGCTCAAATGTACACAATTGCTGATTATGGCTGTCAAATCTAAACCAAACGTTGTGCACTCAAATCTTTTGCTGTATTTAGTTTATTTTGGCATCCGGATGATGATTCTAGCATGAAATTGCTTGGGCACCTGTTAATTTTTAAGATTTTGACACATTCAGCTCAAATGTACAATCATGCGCTAAAAACGCATTTAAAGCAATAAAAAGGTGATTATGGCTGTCAAACCTAAACCAAACGTTGTGCACTCAAATCTTTTGCTGTATTTAGTTTATTTTGGCATCCGGATGATGATTCTAGCATGAAATTGCTTGGGCACCTGTTAATTTTTAAGATTTTGACACATTCAGCTCAAATGTACACAATTGCTGATTATGGCTGTCAAATCTAAACCAAACGTTGTGCACTCAAATCTTTTGCTGTATTTAGTTTATTTTGGCATCCGGATGATGATTCTAGCATGAAATTGCTTGGGCACCTGTTAATTTTTAAGATTTTGACACATTCAGCTCAAATGTACAATCATGCGCTAAAAACGCATTTAAAGCAATAAAACGGTGATTATGGCTGTCAAACCTAAAGCAAACGTTGTGCACTCAAATCTTTTGCTGTATTTAGTTTATTTTGGCATCCGGATGATGATTCTAGCATGAAATTGCTTGGGCACCTGTTAATTTTTAAGATTTTGACACATTCAGCTCAAATGTACACAATTGCTGATTATGGCTGTCAAATCTAAACCAAACGTTGTGCACTCAAATCTTTTGCTGTATTTAGTTTATTTTGGCATCCGGATGATGATTCTAGCATGAAATTGCTTGGGCACCTGTTAATTTTTAAGATTTTGACACATTCAGCTCAAATGTACAATCATGCGCTAAAAACGCATTTAAAGCAATAAAAAGGTGATTATGGCTGTCAAACCTAAACCAAACGTTGTGCACTCAAATCTTTTGCTGTATTTAGTTTATTTTGGCATCCGGATGATGATTCTAGCATGAAATTGCTTGGGCACCTGTTAATTTTTAAGATTTTGACACATTCAGCTCAAATGTACACAATTGCTGATTATGGCTGTCAAATCTAAACCAAACGTTGTGCACTCAAATCTTTTGCTGTATTTAGTTTATTTTGGCATCCGGATGATGATTCTAGCATGAAATTGCTTGGGCACCTGTTAATTTTTAAGATTTTGACACATTCAGCTCAAATGTACAATCATGCGCTAAAAACGCATTTAAAGCAATAAAAAGGTGATTATGGCTGTCAAACCTAAACCAAACGTTGTGCACTCAAATCTTTTGCTGTATTTAGTTTATTTTGGCATCCGGATGATGATTCTAGCATGAAATTGCTTGGGCACCTGTTAATTTTTAAGATTTTGACACATTCAGCTCAAATGTACACAATTGCTGATTATGGCTGTCAAATCTAAACCAAACGTTGTGCACTCAAATCTTTTGCTGTATTTAGTTTATTTTGGCATCCGGATGATGATTCTAGCATGAAATTGCTTGGGCACCTGTTAATTTTTAAGATTTTGACACATTCAGCTCAAATGTACAATCATGCGCTAAAAACGCATTTAAAGCAATAAAAAGGTGATTATGGCTGTCAAACCTAAACCAAACGTTGTGCACTCAAATCTTTTGCTGTATTTAGTTTATTTTGGCATCCGGATGATGATTCTAGCATGAAATTGCTTGGGCACCTGTTAATTTTTAAGATTTTGACACATTCAGCTCAAATGTACACAATTGCTGATTATGGCTGTCAAATCTAAACCAAACGTTGTGCACTCAAATCTTTTGCTGTATTTAGTTTATTTTGGCATCCGGATGATGATTCTAGCATGAAATTGCTTGGGCACCTGTTAATTTTTAAGATTTTGACACATTCAGCTCAAATGTACAATCATGCGCTAAAAACGCATTTAAAGCAATAAAAAGGGGATTATGGCTGTCAAACCTAAACCAAACGTTGTGCACTCAAATCTTTTGCTGTATTTAGTTTATTTTGGCATCCGGATGATGATTCTAGCATGAAATTGCTTGGGCACCTGTTAATTTTTAAGATTTTGACACATTCAGCTCAAATGTACACAATTGCTGATTATGGCTGTCAAATCTAAACCAAACGTTGTGCACTCAAATCTTTTGCTGTATTTAGTTTATTTTGGCATCCGGATGATGATTCTAGCATGAAATTGCTTGGGCACCTGTTAATTTTTAAGATTTTGACACATTCAGCTCAAATGTACAATCATGCGCTAAAAACGCATTTAAAGCAATAAAAAGGGGATTATGGCTGTCAAACCTAAACCAAACGTTGTGCACTCAAATCTTTTGCTGTATTTAGTTTATTTTGGCATCCGGATGATGATTCTAGCATGAAATTGCTTGGGCACCTGTTAATTTTTAAGATTTTGACACATTCAGCTCAAATGTACACAATTGCTGATTATGGCTGTCAAATCTAAACCAAACGTTGTGCACTCAAATCTTTTGCTGTATTTAGTTTATTTTGGCATCCGGATGATGATTCTAGCATGAAATTGCTTGGGCACCTGTTAATTTTTAAGATTTTGACACATTCAGCTCAAATGTACACAATTGCTGATTATGGCTGTCAAATCTAAACCAAACGTTGTGCACTCAAATCTTTTGCTGTATTTAGTTTATTTTGGCATCCGGATGATGATTCTAGCATGAAATTGCTTGGGCACCTGTTAATTTTTAAGATTTTGACACATTCAGCTCAAATGTACAATCATGCGCTAAAAACGCATTTAAAGCAATAAAAAGGTGATTATGGCTGTCAAACCTAAACCAAACGTTGTGCACTCAAATCTTTTGCTGTATTTAGTTTATTTTGGCATCCGGATGATGATTCTAGCATGAAATTGCTTGGGCACCTGTTAATTTTTAAGATTTTGACACATTCAGCTCAAATGTACACAATTGCTGATTATGGCTGTCAAATCTAAACCAAACGTTGTGCACTCAAATCTTTTGCTGTATTTAGTTTATTTTGGCATCCGGATGATGATTCTAGCATGAAATTGCTTGGGCACCTGTTAATTTTTAAGATTTTGACACATTCAGCTCAAATGTACAATCATGCGCTAAAAACGCATTTAAAGCAATAAAAAGGTGATTATGGCTGTCAAACCTAAACCAAACGTTGTGCACTCAAATCTTTTGCTGTATTTAGTTTATTTTGGCATCCGGATGATGATTCTAGCACGAAATTGCTTGGGCACCTGTTAATTTTTAAGATTTTGACACATTCAGCTCAAATGTACACAATTGCTGATTATGGCTGTCAAATCTAAACCAAACGTTGTGCACTCAAATCTTTTGCTGTATTTAGTTTATTTTGGCATCCGGATGATGATTCTAGCATGAAATTGCTTGGGCACCTGTTAATTTTTAAGATTTTGACACATTCAGCTCAAATGTACAATCATGCGCTAAAAACGCATTTAAAGCAATAAAAAGGGGATTATGGCTGTCAAACCTAAACCAAACGTTGTGCACTCAAATCTTTTGCTGTATTTAGTTTATTTTGGCATCCGGATGATGATTCTAGCATGAAATTGCTTGGGCACCTGTTAATTTTTAAGATTTTGACACATTCAGCTCAAATGTACACAATTGCTGATTATGGCTGTCAAATCTAAACCAAACGTTGTGCACTCAAATCTTTTGCTGTATTTAGTTTATTTTGGCATCCGGATGATGATTCTAGCATGAAATTGCTTGGGCACCTGTTAATTTTTAAGATTTTGACACATTCAGCTCAAATGTACAATCATGCGCTAAAAACGCATTTAAAGCAATAAAAAGGGGATTATGGCTGTCAAACCTAAACCAAACGTTGTGCACTCAAATCTTTTGCTGTATTTAGTTTATTTTGGCATCCGGATGATGATTCTAGCATGAAATTGCTTGGGCACCTGTTAATTTTTAAGATTTTGACACATTCAGCTCAAATGTACACAATTGCTGATTATGGCTGTCAAATCTAAACCAAACGTTGTGCACTCAAATCTTTTGCTGTATTTAGTTTATTTTGGCATCCGGATGATGATTCTAGCATGAAATTGCTTGGGCACCTGTTAATTTTTAAGATTTTGACACATTCAGCTCAAATGTACACAATTGCTGATTATGGCTGTCAAATCTAAACCAAACGTTGTGCACTCAAATCTTTTGCTGTATTTAGTTTATTTTGGCATCCGGATGATGATTCTAGCATGAAATTGCTTGGGCACCTGTTAATTTTTAAGATTTTGACACATTCAGCTCAAATGTACAATCATGCGCTAAAAACGCATTTAAAGCAATAAAAAGGTGATTATGGCTGTCAAACCTAAACCAAACGTTGTGCACTCAAATCTTTTGCTGTATTTAGTTTATTTTGGCATCCGGATGATGATTCTAGCATGAAATTGCTTGGGCACCTGTTAATTTTTAAGATTTTGACACATTCAGCTCAAATGTACACAATTGCTGATTATGGCTGTCAAATCTAAACCAAACGTTGTGCACTCAAATCTTTTGCTGTATTTAGTTTATTTTGGCATCCGGATGATGATTCTAGCATGAAATTGCTTGGGCACCTGTTAATTTTTAAGATTTTGACACATTCAGCTCAAATGTACAATCATGCGCTAAAAACGCATTTAAAGCAATAAAAAGGTGATTATGGCTGTCAAACCTAAACCAAACGTTGTGCACTCAAATCTTTTGCTGTATTTAGTTTATTTTGGCATCCGGATGATGATTCTAGCATGAAATTGCTTGGGCACCTGTTAATTTTTAAGATTTTGACACATTCAGCTCAAATGTACAATCATGCGCTAAAAACGCATTTAAAGCAATAAAAAGGTGATTATGGCTGTCAAACCTAAACCAAACGTTGTGCACTCAAATCTTTTGCTGTATTTAGTTTATTTTGGCATCCGGATGATGATTCTAGCATGAAATTGCTTGGGCACCTGTTAATTTTTAAGATTTTGACACATTCAGCTCAAATGTACACAATTGCTGATTATGGCTGTCAAATCTAAACCAAACGTTGTGCACTCAAATCTTTTGCTGTATTTAGTTTATTTTGGCATCCGGATGATGATTCTAGCATGAAATTGCTTGGGCACCTGTTAATTTTTAAGATTTTGACACATTCAGCTCAAATGTACAATCATGCGCTAAAAACGCATTTAAAGCAATAAAAAGGTGATTATGGCTGTCAAACCTAAACCAAACGTTGTGCACTCAAATCTTTTGCTGTATTTAGTTTATTTTGGCATCCGGATGATGATTCTAGCATGAAATTGCTTGGGCACCTGTTAATTTTTAAGATTTTGACACATTCAGCTCAAATGTACACAATTGCTGATTATGGCTGTCAAATCTAAACCAAACGTTGTGCACTCAAATCTTTTGCTGTATTTAGTTTATTTTGGCATCCGGATGATGATTCTAGCATGAAATTGCTTGGGCACCTGTTAATTTTTAAGATTTTGACACATTCAGCTCAAATGTACAATCATGCGCTAAAAACGCATTTAAAGCAATAAAAAGGTGATTATGGCTGTCAAACCTAAACCAAACGTTGTGCACTCAAATCTTTTGCTGTATTTAGTTTATTTTGGCATCCGGATGATGATTCTAGCATGAAATTGCTTGGGCACCTGTTAATTTTTAAGATTTTGACACATTCAGCTCAAATGTACAATCATGCGCTAAAAACGCATTTAAAGCAATAAAAAGGTGATTATGGCTGTCAAACCTAAACCAAACGTTGTGCACTCAAATCTTTTGCTGTATTTAGTTTATTTTGGCATCCGGATGATGATTCTAGCATGAAATTGCTTGGGCACCTGTTAATTTTTAAGATTTTGACACATTCACCTCAAATGTACAATCATGCGCTAAAAACGCATTTAAAGCAATAAAAAGGTGATTATGGCTGTCAAACCTAAACCAAACGTTGTGCACTCAAATCTTTTGCTGTATTTAGTTTATTTTGGCATCCGGATAATGATTCTAGCATGAAATTGCTTGGGCACCTGTTAATTTTTAAGATTTTGACACATTCAGCTCAAATGTACAATCATGCGCTAAAAACGCATTTAAAGCAATAAAAAGGTGATTATGGCTGTCAAACCTAAACCAAACGTTGTGCACTCAAATCTTTTGCTGTATTTAGTTTATTTTGGCATCCGGATGATGATTCTAGCATGAAATTGCTTGGGCACCTGTTAATTTTTAAGATTTTGACACATTCAGCTCAAATGTACACAATTGCTGATTATGGCTGTCAAATCTAAACCAAACGTTGTGCACTCAAATCTTTTGCTGTATTTAGTTTATTTTGGCATCCGGATGATGATTCTAGCATGAAATTGCTTGGGCACCTGTTAATTTTTAAGATTTTGACACATTCAGCTCAAATGTACAATCATGCGCTAAAAACGCATTTAAAGCAATAAAAAGGTGATTATGGCTGTCAAACCTAAACCAAACGTTGTGCACTCAAATCTTTTGCTGTATTTAGTTTATTTTGGCATCCGGATGATGATTCTAGCATGAAATTGCTTGGGCACCTGTTAATTTTTAAGATTTTGACACATTCAGCTCAAATGTACACAATTGCTGATTATGGCTGTCAAATCTAAACCAAACGTTGTGCACTCAAATCTTTTGCTGTATTTAGTTTATTTTGGCATCCGGATGATGATTCTAGCATGAAATTGCTTGGGCACCTGTTAATTTTAAGATTTTGACACATTCAGCTCAAATGTACAATCATGCGCTAAAAACGCATTTAAAGCAATAAAAAGGTGGATTATGGCTGTCAAACCTAAACCAAACGTTGTGCACTCAAATCTTTTGCTGTATTTAGTTTATTTTGGCATCCGGATGATGATTCTAGCATGAAATTGCTTGGGCACCTGTTAATTTTTAAGATTTTGACACATTCAGCTCAAATGTACACAATTGCTGATTATGGCTGTCAAATCTAAACCAAACGTTGTGCACTCAAATCTTTTGCTGTATTTAGTTTATTTTGGCATCCGGATGATGATTCTAGCATGAAATTGCTTGGGCACCTGTTAATTTTTAAGATTTTGACACATTCAGCTCAAATGTACAATCATGCGCTAAAAACGCATTTAAAGCAATAAAAAGGTGATTATGGCTGTCAAACCTAAACCAAACGTTGTGCACTCAAATCTTTTGCTGTATTTAGTTTATTTTGGCATCCGGATGATGATTCTAGCATGAAATTGCTTGGGCACCTGTTAATTTTTAAGATTTTGACACATTCAGCTCAAATGTACACAATTGCTGATTATGGCTGTCAAATCTAAACCAAACGTTGTGCACTCAAATCTTTTGCTGTATTTAGTTTATTTTTGCATCCGGATGATGATTCTAGCATGAAATTGCTTGGGCACCTGTTAATTTTTAAGATTTTGACACATTCAGCTCAAATGTACAATCATGCGCTAAAAACGCATTTAAAGCAATAAAAAGGGGATTATGGCTGTCAAACCTAAACCAAACGTTGTGCACTCAAATCTTTTGCTGTATTTAGTTTATTTTTGGCATCCGGATGATGATTCTAGCATGAAATTGCTTGGGCACCTGTTAATTTTTAAGATTTTGACACATTCAGCTCAAATGTACACAATTGCTGATTATGGCTGTCAAATCTAAACCAAACGTTGTGCACTCAAATCTTTTGCTGTATTTAGTTTATTTTGGCATCCGGATGATGATTCTAGCATGAAATTGCTTGGGCACCTGTTAATTTTTAAGATTTTGACACATTCAGCTCAAATGTACAATCATGCGCTAAAAACGCATTTAAAGCAATAAAAAGGGGATTATGGCTGTCAAACCTAAACCAAACGTTGTGCACTCAAATCTTTTGCTGTATTTAGTTTATTTTGGCATCCGGATGATGATTCTAGCATGAATTGCTTGGGCACCTGTTAATTTTTAAGATTTTGACACATTCAGCTCAAATGTACACAATTGCTGATTATGGCTGTCAAATCTAAACCAAACGTTGTGCACTCAAATCTTTTGCTGTATTTAGTTTATTTTGGCATCCGGATGATGATTCTAGCATGAAATTGCTTGGCACCTGTTAATTTTTAAGATTTTGACACATTCAGCTCAAATGTACACAATTGCTGATTATGGCTGTCAAATCTAAACCAAACGTTGTGCACTCAAATCTTTTGCTGTATTTAGTTTATTTTGGCATCCGGATGATGATTCTAGCATGAAATTGCTTGGGCACCTGTTAATTTTTAAGATTTTGACACATTCAGCTCAAATGTACAATCATGCGCTAAAAACGCATTTAAAGCAATAAAAAGGTGATTATGGCTGTCAAACCTAAACCAAACGTTGTGCACTCAAATCTTTTGCTGTATTTAGTTTATTTTGGCATCCGGATGATGATTCTAGCATGAAATTGCTTGGGCACCTGTTAATTTTTAAGATTTTGACACATTCAGCTCAAATGTACACAATTGCTGATTATGGCTGTCAAATCTAAACCAAACGTTGTGCACTCAAATCTTTTGCTGTATTTAGTTTATTTTGGCATCCGGATGATGATTCTAGCATGAAATTGCTTGGGCACCTGTTAATTTTTAAGATTTTGACACATTCAGCTCAAATGTACAATCATGCGCTAAAAACGCATTTAAAGCAATAAAAAGGTGATTATGGCTGTCAAACCTAAACCAAACGTTGTGCACTCAAATCTTTTGCTGTATTTAGTTTATTTTGGCATCCGGATGATGATTCTAGCACGAAATTGCTTGGGCACCTGTTAATTTTTAAGATTTTGACACATTCAGCTCAAATGTACACAATTGCTGATTATGGCTGTCAAATCTAAACCAAACGTTGTGCACTCAAATCTTTTGCTGTATTTAGTTTATTTTGGCATCCGGATGATGATTCTAGCATGAAATTGCTTGGGCACCTGTTAATTTTTAAGATTTTGACACATTCAGCTCAAATGTACAATCATGCGCTAAAACGCATTTAAAGCAATAAAAAGGGGATTATGGCTGTCAAACCTAAACCAAACGTTGTGCACTCAAATCTTTTGCTGTATTTAGTTTATTTTGGCATCCGGATGATGATTCTAGCATGAAATTTGCTTGGGCACCTGTTAATTTTTAAGATTTTGACACATTCAGCTCAAATGTACACAATTGCTGATTATGGCTGTCAAATCTAAACCAAACGTTGTGCACTCAAATCTTTTGCTGTATTTAGTTATTTTGGCATCCGGATGATGATTCTAGCATGAAATTGCTTGGGCACCTGTTAATTTTTAAGATTTTGACACATTCAGCTCAAATGTACAATCATGCGCTAAAAACGCATTTAAAGCAATAAAAAGGTGATTATGGCTGTCAAACCTAAACCAAACGTTGTGCACTCAAATCTTTTGCTGTATTTAGTTTATTTTGGCATCCGGATGATGATTCTAGCATGAAATTGCTTGGGCACCTGTTAATTTTTAAGATTTTGACACATTCAGCTCAAATGTACACAATTGCTGATTATGGCTGTCAAATCTAAACCAACGTTGTGCACTCAAATCTTTTGCTGTATTTAGTTTATTTTGGCATCCGGATGATGATTCTAGCATGAAATTGCTTGGGCACCTGTTAATTTTTAAGATTTTGACACATTCAGCTCAAATG
>NW_027520630.1:20000-22267 GCF_051991245.1 Festucalex cinctus
GGTTACCAGGAGCGGCGTCCGGGTTACCAGGAGCGCGAATTCCCCATTGGTTTGAATGGCCGGGTTACCAGGAGCGCGAATTCCCCATTGGTTTGAATGGCCGGGTTACCAGGAGCGCCGGGCGGGTTACCAGGAGTGCTGGCCGGGTTACCAGGAGCGCGAATTCCCCATTGGTTTGAATGGCCGGGTTACCAGGAGCGCCAATTCCCCATTGGTTTGAATGGCCGGGTTACCAGGAGCGCCAATTCCCCATTCATTTGAATGGGCCCCATTCATTTCAATGGCCCGGGTTACCAGGGGTGCAGTACCGCCGGTCGCCATGTGGGGCAGTGCAGATAGGGCACCCGGTGCCCTATGTCAGTACCTTTCTACCCAAAACGCAAAATGTAGTTGTCACGATTTCAGAAGGGAGTAATTTCAGACGAGGTACCTCCAGGGCTGAACAAGGGAGGCTCGCCAAACTTATGTCCGAAAAAGAGGAGGGTTGGGGCAGCCTCCTCGCGCAGACGGGCCGGTCCTGGCCTGGTTCTATTTTGTGTGGGACTTTGTTAAAGTCGGCGGGACCTCTCCGGACGGACTTTGACCGAGCGCAGCGCGCTATCGGCGGCCTCCCCGGCGGCGGGGGTCGGCCCTCTGAGTGGAGCAGAGGTGCCCCGGCCGTGACCAAGTGTCACTTTTCAAAAATTCGACAAAGTCCACCTCCAGACCTGAGGAGGGAGAGGGCCCGCCATCGAGTCCGAAAAAGAGGCGCCTCGGGCGGCCTGCTCGGCCGGGAGCGCCCGCTGCCCGGTTCTCAGATTTTTTTCTAAGTCTGACTCGGGCTGAAAATATTTCAAAGTGTCACTCGGGCTGAAAATATTTCAAAGTGTCACTCGGGCTGAAAATATTTCAAAGTGTCACTCGGGCCGAAAATATTTCAAAGTGTCACTCGGGCTGAAAATATTTCAAAGTGTCACGCAGGCTGAAAATATTTCAAAGTGTCACTCGGGCCGAAAATATTTCAAAGTGTCACGCTGGCCGAAAATATTTCAAAGTCCCACGCCTGCCAGAAATATTTCAAAGTCCCACGCCTGCCCGAGAGCTCTCCAAGTCCCACGCCTGCCCGAAAGCTCCCACAGTCTGACGCACCCACGCACGCGCGGGTGGAAGCACTTCCACCCCACACCACCCTGACCGAGCGGCATCCAAGACCCGCCTTCGGAGGGCCCCCGCCGGCCGGCGCTCGCGCCGGTGTTCGGGCGGACGGCTCCTCCGGCCTGCGGGTCGCACTTCAGCGCCCTTGGCGGCCGCGAGCGAGGGCTCGCACGCGACGGCGCGCCCCATCGGAAGCGAGACCGAGACGACCACCTCTGGCGACGGCGCCAGATCCCGCCACGGAGGGCCCCTGTCGGCCGGCGCTCGCGCCGGTGTTCGGGCGGACGGCTCCTCCGACCTGCGGGCTGGCGCGGAAGCCTTCACCCAGCCGTCCCACGACGGAGCCCGGCGCCCCGCCGGCCCTCCGCTCCCCACCCCGGAGCGGCGGTGCCCGGAGGCTGGTGGCGGTGCCTCCGGCGAGCACCCGTTTCTCAAAACCTCTCACCTCGGAGGTCGGCGGAGGAGGAGGCAGGAGTCCCTATCTCTCCCCCCGCGCCAAGGCCCCACTCTGTGGCCTTAACCCGGGCGGGCGCGCGCGTGCGTCCCGGGGCCCCGACGCGGGCCCCGGACCTCCGCGCGTCGTGCTCCCCACCCGCAAAGCCTTGTCTGGGCGCGCGCGCCCGGGGCCGCCCCGACGCGGGGCCCCGGGCCTCCGCGCGCCCACCGCGGAACGCCCCCCGGCCCAGTCCGTCCGCCGGCGGCGGCGGGCGGCGGCGGCCGGCCGGCGCGACCGAGGCTACCTGGTTGATCCTGCCAGTAGCATATGCTTGTCTCAAAGATTAAGCCATGCAAGTCTAAGTACACACGGCCCGTACAGTGAAACTGCGAATGGCTCATTAAATCAGTTATGGTTCCTTTGATCGCTCCGCCGTTACTTGGATAACTGTGGCAATTCTAGAGCTAATACATGCAAACGAGCGCCGACCCCCGGGGACGCGCGCATTTATCAGACCCAAAACCCACGCGGGCCCGGCGGGCGGCGGGGGCTTCGCGGGCCGGGCCGCTCTCGGGCGGCCCGCCGCGTCCAACCCCCACGCCTTTGCCGGCCCGGCCCCTTTGGTGACCCTAGATAACCTCGAGCCGATCGCCGGCCCTCCGCGGCGGCGACGTCTCATTCGAATGTCTGCCCTATC
>NW_027520631.1:0-22192 GCF_051991245.1 Festucalex cinctus
AATAAACTAAATACAGCAAAAGATTTGAGTGCACAACGTTTGGTTTAGGTTTGACAGCCATAATCACCTTTTTATTGCTTTAAATGCGTTTTTAGCGCATGATTGTACAATTTGAGCTGAATGTGTCAAAATCTTAAAATTAACAGGTGCCCAAGCAATTTCATGCTAGAATCATCATCCGGATGCCAAAATAAACTAAATACAGCAAAAGATTTGAGTGCACAACGTTTGGTTTAGGATTTGACAGCCATAATCAGCAATTGTGTACATTTGAGCTGAATGTGTCAAAATCTTAAAAATTAACAGGTGCCCAAGCAATTTCATGCTAGAATCATCATCCGGATGCCAAAATAACTAAATACAGCAAAAGATTTGAGTGCACAACGTTTGGTTTAGGTTTGACAGCCATAATCACCTTTTATTGCTTTAAATGCGTTTTTAGCGCATGATTGTACATTTGAGCTGAATGTGTCAAAATCTTAAAAATTAACAGGTGCCCAAGCAATTTCATGCTAGAATCATCATCCGGATGCCAAAATAAACTAAATACAGCAAAAGATTTGAGTGCACAACGTTTGGTTTAGATTTGACAGAATAATCAGCAATTGTGTACATTTGAGCTGAATGTGTCAAAATCTTAAAAATTAACAGGTGCCCAAGCAATTTCATGCTAGAATCATCATCCGGATGCCAAAATAAACTAAATACAGCAAAAGATTTGAGTGCACAACGTTTGGTTTAGATTTGACAGCCATAATCAGCTAATTGTGTACATTTGAGCTGAATGTGTCAAAATCTTAAAAATTAACAGGTGCCCAAGCAATTTCATGCTAGAATCATCATCCGGATGCCAAAATAAACTAAATACAGCAAAAGATTTGAGTGCACAACGTTTGGTTTAGGTTTGACAGCCATAATCACCTTTTTATTGCTTTAAATGCGTTTTTAGCGCATGATTGTACATTTGAGCTGAATGTGTCAAAATCTTAAAAATTAACAGGTGCCCAAGCAATTTCATGCTAGAATCATCATCCGGATGCCAAAATAAACTAAATACAGCAAAAGATTTGAGTGCACAACGTTTGGTTTAGATTTGACAGCCATAATCAGCAATTGTGTACATTTGAGCTGAATGTGTCAAAATCTTAAAAATTAACAGGTGCCCAAGCAATTTCATGCTAGAATCATCATCCGGATGCCAAAATAAACTAAATACAGCAAAAGATTTGAGTGCACAACGTTTGGTTTAGGTTTGACAGCCATAATCACCTTTTTATTGCTTTAAATGCGTTTTTAGCGCATGATTGTACATTTGAGCTGAATGTGTCAAAATCTTAAAAATTAACAGGTGCCCAAGCAATTTCATGCTAGAATCATCATCCGGATGCCAAAATAAACTAAATACAGCAAAAGATTTGAGTGCACAACGTTTGGTTTAGATTTGACAGCCATAATCAGCAATTGTGTACATTTGAGCTGAATGTGTCAAAATCTTAAAAATTAACAGGTGCCCAAGCAATTTCATGCTAGAATCATCATCCGGATGCCAAAATAAACTAAATACAGCAAAAGATTTGAGTGCACAACGTTTGGTTTAGGTTTGACAGCCATAATCACCTTTTTATTGCTTTAAATGCGTTTTTAGCGCATGATTGTACATTTGAGCTGAATGTGTCAAAATCTTAAAAATTAACAGGTGCCCAAGCAATTTCATGCTAGAATCATCATCCGGATGCCAAAATAAACTAAATACAGCAAAAGATTTGAGTGCACAACGTTTGGTTTAGATTTGACAGCCATAATCAGCAATTGTGTACATTTGAGCTGAATGTGTCAAAATCTTAAAAATTAACAGGTGCCCAAGCAATTTCATGCTAGAATCATCATCCGGATGCCAAAATAAACTAAATACAGCAAAAGATTTGAGTGCACAACGTTTGGTTTAGGTTTGACAGCCATAATCACCTTTTTATTGCTTTAAATGCGTTTTTAGCGCATGATTGTACATTTGAGCTGAATGTGTCAAAATCTTAAAAATTAACAGGTGCCCAAGCAATTTCATGCTAGAATCATCATCCGGATGCCAAAATAAACTAAATACAGCAAAAGATTTGAGTGCACAACGTTTGGTTTAGATTTGACAGCCATAATCAGCAATTGTGTACATTTGAGCTGAATGTGTCAAAATCTTAAAAATTAACAGGTGCCCAAGCAATTTCATGCTAGAATCATCATCCGGATGCCAAAATAAACTAAATACAGCAAAAGATTTGAGTGCACAACGTTTGGTTTAGATTTGACAGCCATAATCAGCAATTGTGTACATTTGAGCTGAATGTGTCAAAATCTTAAAAATTAACAGGTGCCCAAGCAATTTCATGCTAGAATCATCATCCGGATGCCAAAATAAACTAAATACAGCAAAAGATTTGAGTGCACAACGTTTGGTTTAGGTTTGACAGCCATAATCACCTTTTTATTGCTTTAAATGCGTTTTTAGCGCATGATTGTACATTTGAGCTGAATGTGTCAAAATCTTAAAAATTAACAGGTGCCCAAGCAATTTCATGCTAGAATCATCATCCGGATGCCAAAATAAACTAAATACAGCAAAAGATTTGAGTGCACAACGTTTGGTTTAGATTTGACAGCCATAATCAGCAATTGTGTACATTTGAGCTGAATGTGTCAAAATCTTAAAATTAACAGGTGCCCAAGCAATTTCATGCTAGAATCATCATCCGGATGCCAAAATAAACTAAATACAGCAAAAGATTTGAGTGCACAACGTTTGGTTTAGGTTTGACAGCCATAATCACCTTTTTATTGCTTTAAATGCGTTTTTAGCGCATGATTGTACATTTGAGCTGAATGTGTCAAAATCTTAAAAATTAACAGGTGCCCAAGCAATTTCATGCTAGAATCATCATCCGGATGCCAAAATAAACTAAATACAGCAAAAGATTTGAGTGCACAACGTTTGGTTTAGATTTGACAGCCATAATCAGCAATTGTGTACATTTGAGCTGAATGTGTCAAAATCTTAAAAATTAACAGGTGCCCAAGCAATTTCATGCTAGAATCATCATCCGGATGCCAAAATAAACTAAATACAGCAAAAGATTTGAGTGCACAACGTTTGGTTTAGGTTTGACAGCCATAATCACCTTTTTATTGCTTTAAATGCGTTTTTAGCGCATGATTGTACATTTGAGCTGAATGTGTCAAAATCTTAAAAATTAACAGGTGCCCAAGCAATTTCATGCTAGAATCATCATCCGGATGCCAAAATAAACTAAATACAGCAAAAGATTTGAGTGCACAACGTTTGGTTTAGATTTGACAGCCATAATCAGCAATTGTGTACATTTGAGCTGAATGTGTCAAAATCTTAAAAATTAACAGGTGCCCAAGCAATTTCATGCTAGAATCATCATCCGGATGCCAAAATAAACTAAATACAGCAAAAGATTTGAGTGCACAACGTTTGGTTTAGATTTGACAGCCATAATCAGCAATTGTGTACATTTGAGCTGAATGTGTCAAAATCTTAAAAATTAACAGGTGCCCAAGCAATTTCATGCTAGAATCATCATCCGGATGCCAAAATAAACTAAATACAGCAAAAGATTTGAGTGCACAACGTTTGGTTTAGGTTTGACAGCCATAATCACCTTTTTATTGCTTTAAATGCGTTTTTAGCGCATGATTGTACATTTGAGCTGAATGTGTCAAAATCTTAAAAATTAACAGGTGCCCAAGCAATTTCATGCTAGAATCATCATCCGGATGCCAAAATAAACTAAATACAGCAAAAGATTTGAGTGCACAACGTTTGGTTTAGATTTGACAGCCATAATCAGCAATTGTGTACATTTGAGCTGAATGTGTCAAAATCTTAAAAATTAACAGGTGCCCAAGCAATTTCATGCTAGAATCATCATCCGGATGCCAAAATAAACTAAATACAGCAAAAGATTTGAGTGCACAACGTTTGGTTTAGGTTTGACAGCCATAATCACCTTTTTATTGCTTTAAATGCGTTTTTAGCGCATGATTGTACATTTGAGCTGAATGTGTCAAAATCTTAAAAATTAACAGGTGCCCAAGCAATTTCATGCTAGAATCATCATCCGGATGCCAAAATAAACTAAATACAGCAAAAGATTTGAGTGCACAACGTTTGGTTTAGATTTGACAGCCATAATCAGCAATTGTGTACATTTGAGCTGAATGTGTCAAAATCTTAAAAATTAACAGGTGCCCAAGCAATTTCATGCTAGAATCATCATCCGGATGCCAAAATAAACTAAATACAGCAAAAGATTTGAGTGCACAACGTTTGGTTTAGGTTTGACAGCCATAATCACCTTTTTATTGCTTTAAATGCGTTTTTAGCGCATGATTGTACATTTGAGCTGAATGTGTCAAAATCTTAAAAATTAACAGGTGCCCAAGCAATTTCATGCTAGAATCATCATCCGGATGCCAAAATAAACTAAATACAGCAAAAGATTTGAGTGCACAACGTTTGGTTTAGATTTGACAGCCATAATCAGCAATTGTGTACATTTGAGCTGAATGTGTCAAAATCTTAAAAATTAACAGGTGCCCAAGCAATTTCATGCTAGAATCATCATCCGGATGCCAAAATAAACTAAATACAGCAAAAGATTTGAGTGCACAACGTTTGGTTTAGGTTTGACAGCCATAATCACCTTTTTATTGCTTTAAATGCGTTTTTAGCGCATGATTGTACATTTGAGCTGAATGTGTCAAAATCTTAAAAATTAACAGGTGCCCAAGCAATTTCATGCTAGAATCATCATCCGGATGCCAAAATAAACTAAATACAGCAAAAGATTTGAGTGCACAACGTTTGGTTTAGATTTGACAGCCATAATCAGCAATTGTGTACATTTGAGCTGAATGTGTCAAAATCTTAAAAATTAACAGGTGCCCAAGCAATTTCATGCTAGAATCATCATCCGGATGCCAAAATAAACTAAATACAGCAAAAGATTTGAGTGCACAACGTTTGGTTTAGGTTTGACAGCCATAATCACCTTTTTATTGCTTTAAATGCGTTTTTAGCGCATGATTGTACATTTGAGCTGAATGTGTCAAAATCTTAAAAATTAACAGGTGCCCAAGCAATTTCATGCTAGAATCATCATCCGGATGCCAAAATAAACTAAATACAGCAAAAGATTTGAGTGCACAACGTTTGGTTTAGATTTGACAGCCATAATCAGCAATTGTGTACATTTGAGCTGAATGTGTCAAAATCTTAAAAATTAACAGGTGCCCAAGCAATTTCATGCTAGAATCATCATCCGGATGCCAAAATAAACTAAATACAGCAAAAGATTTGAGTGCACAACGTTTGGTTTAGATTTGACAGCCATAATCAGCAATTGTGTACATTTGAGCTGAATGTGTCAAAATCTTAAAAATTAACAGGTGCCCAAGCAATTTCATGCTAGAATCATCATCCGGATGCCAAAATAAACTAAATACAGCAAAAGATTTGAGTGCACAACGTTTGGTTTAGGTTTGACAGCCATAATCACCTTTTTATTGCTTTAAATGCGTTTTTAGCGCATGATTGTACATTTGAGCTGAATGTGTCAAAATCTTAAAAATTAACAGGTGCCCAAGCAATTTCATGCTAGAATCATCATCCGGATGCCAAAATAAACTAAATACAGCAAAAGATTTGAGTGCACAACGTTTGGTTTAGATTTGACAGCCATAATCAGCAATTGTGTACATTTGAGCTGAATGTGTCAAAATCTTAAAAATTAACAGGTGCCCAAGCAATTTCATGCTAGAATCATCATCCGGATGCCAAAATAAACTAAATACAGCAAAAGATTTGAGTGCACAACGTTTGGTTTAGGTTTGACAGCCATAATCACCTTTTTATTGCTTTAAATGCGTTTTTAGCGCATGATTGTACATTTGAGCTGAATGTGTCAAAATCTTAAAAATTAACAGGTGCCCAAGCAATTTCATGCTAGAATCATCATCCGGATGCCAAAATAAACTAAATACAGCAAAAGATTTGAGTGCACAACGTTTGGTTTAGATTTGACAGCCATAATCAGCAATTGTGTACATTTGAGCTGAATGTGTCAAAATCTTAAAAATTAACAGGTGCCCAAGCAATTTCATGCTAGAATCATCATCCGGATGCCAAAATAAACTAAATACAGCAAAAGATTTGAGTGCACAACGTTTGGTTTAGATTTGACAGCCATAATCAGCAATTGTGTACATTTGAGCTGAATGTGTCAAAATCTTAAAAATTAACAGGTGCCCAAGCAATTTCATGCTAGAATCATCATCCGGATGCCAAAATAAACTAAATACAGCAAAAGATTTGAGTGCACAACGTTTGGTTTAGGTTTGACAGCCATAATCACCTTTTTATTGCTTTAAATGCGTTTTTAGCGCATGATTGTACATTTGAGCTGAATGTGTCAAAATCTTAAAAATTAACAGGTGCCCAAGCAATTTCATGCTAGAATCATCATCCGGATGCCAAAATAAACTAAATACAGCAAAAGATTTGAGTGCACAACGTTTGGTTTAGATTTGACAGCCATAATCAGCAATTGTGTACATTTGAGCTGAATGTGTCAAAATCTTAAAAATTAACAGGTGCCCAAGCAATTTCATGCTAGAATCATCATCCGGATGCCAAAATAAACTAAATACAGCAAAAGATTTGAGTGCACAACGTTTGGTTTAGGTTTGACAGCCATAATCACCTTTTTATTGCTTTAAATGCGTTTTTAGCGCATGATTGTACATTTGAGCTGAATGTGTCAAAATCTTAAAAATTAACAGGTGCCCAAGCAATTTCATGCTAGAATCATCATCCGGATGCCAAAATAAACTAAATACAGCAAAAGATTTGAGTGCACAACGTTTGGTTTAGATTTGACAGCCATAATCAGCAATTGTGTACATTTGAGCTGAATGTGTCAAAATCTTAAAAATTAACAGGTGCCCAAGCAATTTCATGCTAGAATCATCATCCGGATGCCAAAATAAACTAAATACAGCAAAAGATTTGAGTGCACAACGTTTGGTTTAGGTTTGACAGCCATAATCACCTTTTTATTGCTTTAAATGCGTTTTTAGCGCATGATTGTACATTTGAGCTGAATGTGTCAAAATCTTAAAAATTAACAGGTGCCCAAGCAATTTCATGCTAGAATCATCATCCGGATGCCAAAATAAACTAAATACAGCAAAAGATTTGAGTGCACAACGTTTGGTTTAGATTTGACAGCCATAATCAGCAATTGTGTACATTTGAGCTGAATGTGTCAAAATCTTAAAAATTAACAGGTGCCCAAGCAATTTCATGCTAGAATCATCATCCGGATGCCAAAATAAACTAAATACAGCAAAAGATTTGAGTGCACAACGTTTGGTTTAGATTTGACAGCCATAATCAGCAATTGTGTACATTTGAGCTGAATGTGTCAAAATCTTAAAAATTAACAGGTGCCCAAGCAATTTCATGCTAGAATCATCATCCGGATGCCAAAATAAACTAAATACAGCAAAAGATTTGAGTGCACAACGTTTGGTTTAGATTTGACAGCCATAATCAGCAATTGTGTACATTTGAGCTGAATGTGTCAAAATCTTAAAAATTAACAGGTGCCCAAGCAATTTCATGCTAGAATCATCATCCGGATGCCAAAATAAACTAAATACAGCAAAAGATTTGAGTGCACAACGTTTGGTTTAGGTTTGACAGCCATAATCACCTTTTTATTGCTTTAAATGCGTTTTTAGCGCATGATTGTACATTTGAGCTGAATGTGTCAAAATCTTAAAAATTAACAGGTGCCCAAGCAATTTCATGCTAGAATCATCATCCGGATGCCAAAATAAACTAAATACAGCAAAAGATTTGAGTGCACAACGTTTGGTTTAGATTTGACAGCCATAATCAGCAATTGTGTACATTTGAGCTGAATGTGTCAAAATCTTAAAAATTAACAGGTGCCCAAGCAATTTCATGCTAGAATCATCATCCGGATGCCAAAATAAACTAAATACAGCAAAAGATTTGAGTGCACAACGTTTGGTTTAGGTTTGACAGCCATAATCACCTTTTTATTGCTTTAAATGCGTTTTTAGCGCATGATTGTACATTTGAGCTGAATGTGTCAAAATCTTAAAAATTAACAGGTGCCCAAGCAATTTCATGCTAGAATCATCATCCGGATGCCAAAATAAACTAAATACAGCAAAAGATTTGAGTGCACAACGTTTGGTTTAGATTTGACAGCCATAATCAGCAATTGTGTACATTTGAGCTGAATGTGTCAAAATCTTAAAAATTAACAGGTGCCCAAGCAATTTCATGCTAGAATCATCATCCGGATGCCAAAATAAACTAAATACAGCAAAAGATTTGAGTGCACAACGTTTGGTTTAGATTTGACAGCCATAATCACCTTTTTATTGCTTTAAATGCGTTTTTAGCGCATGATTGTACATTTGAGCTGAATGTGTCAAAATCTTAAAAATTAACAGGTGCCCAAGCAATTTCATGCTAGAATCATCATCCGGATGCCAAAATAAACTAAATACAGCAAAAGATTTGAGTGCACAACGTTTGGTTTAGATTTGACAGCCATAATCAGCAATTGTGTACATTTGAGCTGAATGTGTCAAAATCTTAAAAATTAACAGGTGCCCAAGCAATTTCATGCTAGAATCATCATCCGGATGCCAAAATAAACTAAATACAGCAAAAGATTTGAGTGCACAACGTTTGGTTTAGGTTTGACAGCCATAATCACCTTTTTATTGCTTTAAATGCGTTTTTAGCGCATGATTGTACATTTGAGCTGAATGTGTCAAAATCTTAAAAATTAACAGGTGCCCAAGCAATTTCATGCTAGAATCATCATCCGGATGCCAAAATAAACTAAATACAGCAAAAGATTTGAGTGCACAACGTTTGGTTTAGATTTGACAGCCATAATCAGCAATTGTGTACATTTGAGCTGAATGTGTCAAAATCTTAAAAATTAACAGGTGCCCAAGCAATTTCATGCTAGAATCATCATCCGGATGCCAAAATAAACTAAATACAGCAAAAGATTTGAGTGCACAACGTTTGGTTTAGGTTTGACAGCCATAATCACCTTTTTATTGCTTTAAATGCGTTTTTAGAGCATGATTGTACATTTGAGCTGAATGTGTCAAAATCTTAAAAATTAACAGGTGCCCAAGCAATTTCATGCTAGAATCATCATCCGGATGCCAAAATAAACTAAATACAGCAAAAGATTTGAGTGCACAACGTTTGGTTTAGATTTGACAGCCATAATCAGCAATTGTGTACATTTGAGCTGAATGTGTCAAAATCTTAAAAATTAACAGGTGCCCAAGCAATTTCATGCTAGAATCATCATCCGGATGCCAAAATAAACTAAATACAGCAAAAGATTTGAGTGCACAACGTTTGGTTTAGGTTTGACAGCCATAATCACCTTTTTATTGCTTTAAATGCGTTTTTAGCGCATGATTGTACATTTGAGCTGAATGTGTCAAAATCTTAAAAATTAACAGGTGCCCAAGCAATTTCATGCTAGAATCATCATCCGGATGCCAAAATAAACTAAATACAGCAAAAGATTTGAGTGCACAACGTTTGGTTTAGATTTGACAGCCATAATCAGCAATTGTGTACATTTGAGCTGAATGTGTCAAAATCTTAAAAATTAACAGGTGCCCAAGCAATTTCATGCTAGAATCATCATCCGGATGCCAAAATAAACTAAATACAGCAAAAGATTTGAGTGCACAACGTTTGGTTTAGATTTGACAGCCATAATCAGCAATTGTGTACATTTGAGCTGAATGTGTCAAAATCTTAAAAATTAACAGGTGCCCAAGCAATTTCATGCTAGAATCATCATCCGGATGCCAAAATAAACTAAATACAGCAAAAGATTTGAGTGCACAACGTTTGGTTTAGATTTGACAGCCATAATCAGCAATTGTGTACATTTGAGCTGAATGTGTCAAAATCTTAAAAATTAACAGGTGCCCAAGCAATTTCATGCTAGAATCATCATCCGGATGCCAAAATAAACTAAATACAGCAAAAGATTTGAGTGCACAACGTTTGGTTTAGATTTGACAGCCATAATCAGCAATTGTGTACATTTGAGCTGAATGTGTCAAAATCTTAAAAATTAACAGGTGCCCAAGCAATTTCATGCTAGAATCATCATCCGGATGCCAAAATAAACTAAATACAGCAAAAGATTTGAGTGCACAACGTTTGGTTTAGATTTGACAGCCATAATCAGCAATTGTGTACATTTGAGCTGAATGTGTCAAAATCTTAAAAATTAACAGGTGCCCAAGCAATTTCATGCTAGAATCATCATCCGGATGCCAAAATAAACTAAATACAGCAAAAGATTTGAGTGCACAACGTTTGGTTTAGGTTTGACAGCCATAATCACCTTTTTATTGCTTTAAATGCGTTTTTAGCGCATGATTGTACATTTGAGCTGAATGTGTCAAAATCTTAAAAATTAACAGGTGCCCAAGCAATTTCATGCTAGAATCATCATCCGGATGCCAAAATAAACTAAATACAGCAAAAGATTTGAGTGCACAACGTTTGGTTTAGATTTGACAGCCATAATCAGCAATTGTGTACATTTGAGCTGAATGTGTCAAAATCTTAAAAATTAACAGGTGCCCAAGCAATTTCATGCTAGAATCATCATCCGGATGCCAAAATAAACTAAATACAGCAAAAGATTTGAGTGCACAACGTTTGGTTTAGGTTTGACAGCCATAATCACCTTTTTATTGCTTTAAATGCGTTTTTAGCGCATGATTGTACATTTGAGCTGAATGTGTCAAAATCTTAAAAATTAACAGGTGCCCAAGCAATTTCATGCTAGAATCATCATCCGGATGCCAAAATAAACTAAATACAGCAAAAGATTTGAGTGCACAACGTTTGGTTTAGATTTGACAGCCATAATCAGCAATTGTGTACATTTGAGCTGAATGTGTCAAAATCTTAAAAATTAACAGGTGCCCAAGCAATTTCATGCTAGAATCATCATCCGGATGCCAAAATAAACTAAATACAGCAAAAGATTTGAGTGCACAACGTTTGGTTTAGGTTTGACAGCCATAATCACCTTTTTATTGCTTTAAATGCGTTTTTAGCGCATGATTGTACATTTGAGCTGAATGTGTCAAAATCTTAAAAATTAACAGGTGCCCAAGCAATTTCATGCTAGAATCATCATCCGGATGCCAAAATAAACTAAATACAGCAAAAGATTTGAGTGCACAACGTTTGGTTTAGATTTGACAGCCATAATCAGCAATTGTGTACATTTGAGCTGAATGTGTCAAAATCTTAAAAATTAACAGGTGCCCAAGCAATTTCATGCTAGAATCATCATCCGGATGCCAAAATAAACTAAATACAGCAAAAGATTTGAGTGCACAACGTTTGGTTTAGGTTTGACAGCCATAATCACCTTTTTATTGCTTTAAATGCGTTTTTAGCGCATGATTGTACATTTGAGCTGAATGTGTCAAAATCTTAAAAATTAACAGGTGCCCAAGCAATTTCATGCTAGAATCATCATCCGGATGCCAAAATAAACTAAATACAGCAAAAGATTTGAGTGCACAACGTTTGGTTTAGATTTGACAGCCATAATCAGCAATTGTGTACATTTGAGCTGAATGTGTCAAAATCTTAAAAATTAACAGGTGCCCAAGCAATTTCATGCTAGAATCATCATCCGGATGCCAAAATAAACTAAATACAGCAAAAGATTTGAGTGCACAACGTTTGGTTTAGATTTGACAGCCATAATCAGCAATTGTGTACATTTGAGCTGAATGTGTCAAAATCTTAAAAATTAACAGGTGCCCAAGCAATTTCATGCTAGAATCATCATCCGGATGCCAAAATAAACTAAATACAGCAAAAGATTTGAGTGCACAACGTTTGGTTTAGATTTGACAGCCATAATCAGCAATTGTGTACATTTGAGCTGAATGTGTCAAAATCTTAAAAATTAACAGGTGCCCAAGCAATTTCATGCTAGAATCATCATCCGGATGCCAAAATAAACTAAATACAGCAAAAGATTTGAGTGCACAACGTTTGGTTTAGATTTGACAGCCATAATCAGCAATTGTGTACATTTGAGCTGAATGTGTCAAAATCTTAAAAATTAACAGGTGCCCAAGCAATTTCATGCTAGAATCATCATCCGGATGCCAAAATAAACTAAATACAGCAAAAGATTTGAGTGCACAACGTTTGGTTTAGATTTGACAGAGATAATCAGCAATTGTGTACATTTGAGCTGAATGTGTCAAAATCTTAAAAATTAACAGGTGCCCAAGCAATTTCATGCTAGAATCATCATCCGGATGCCAAAATAAACTAAATACAGCAAAAGATTTGAGTGCACAACGTTTGGTTTAGGTTTGACAGCCATAATCACCTTTTTATTGCTTTAAATGCGTTTTTAGCGCATGATTGTACATTTGAGCTGAATGTGTCAAAATCTTAAAAATTAACAGGTGCCCAAGCAATTTCATGCTAGAATCATCATCCGGATGCCAAAATAAACTAAATACAGCAAAAGATTTGAGTGCACAACGTTTGGTTTAGATTTGACAGCCATAATCAGCAATTGTGTACATTTGAGCTGAATGTGTCAAAATCTTAAAAATTAACAGGTGCCCAAGCAATTTCATGCTAGAATCATCATCCGGATGCCAAAATAAACTAAATACAGCAAAAGATTTGAGTGCACAACGTTTGGTTTAGGTTTGACAGCCATAATCACCTTTTTATTGCTTTAAATGCGTTTTTAGCGCATGATTGTACATTTGAGCTGAATGTGTCAAAATCTTAAAAATTAACAGGTGCCCAAGCAATTTCATGCTAGAATCATCATCCGGATGCCAAAATAAACTAAATACAGCAAAAGATTTGAGTGCACAACGTTTGGTTTAGGTTTGACAGCCATAATCACCTTTTTATTGCTTTAAATGCGTTTTTAGCGCATGATTGTACATTTGAGCTGAATGTGTCAAAATCTTAAAAATTAACAGGTGCCCAAGCAATTTCATGCTAGAATCATCATCCGGATGCCAAAATAAACTAAATACAGCAAAAGATTTGAGTGCACAACGTTTGGTTTAGATTTGACAGCCATAATCAGCAATTGTGTACATTTGAGCTGAATGTGTCAAAATCTTAAAAATTAACAGGTGCCCAAGCAATTTCATGCTAGAATCATCATCCGGATGCCAAAATAAACTAAATACAGCAAAAGATTTGAGTGCACAACGTTTGGTTTAGGTTTGACAGCCATAATCACCTTTTTATTGCTTTAAATGCGTTTTTAGCGCATGATTGTACATTTGAGCTGAATGTGTCAAAATCTTAAAAATTAACAGGTGCCCAAGCAATTTCATGCTAGAATCATCATCCGGATGCCAAAATAAACTAAATACAGCAAAAGATTTGAGTGCACAACGTTTGGTTTAGATTTGACAGCCATAATCAGCAATTGTGTACATTTGAGCTGAATGTGTCAAAATCTTAAAAATTAACAGGTGCCCAAGCAATTTCATGCTAGAATCATCATCCGGATGCCAAAATAAACTAAATACAGCAAAAGATTTGAGTGCACAACGTTTGGTTTAGGTTTGACAGCCATAATCACCTTTTTATTGCTTTAAATGCGTTTTTAGCGCATGATTGTACATTTGAGCTGAATGTGTCAAAATCTTAAAAATTAACAGGTGCCCAAGCAATTTCATGCTAGAATCATCATCCGGATGCCAAAATAAACTAAATACAGCAAAAGATTTGAGTGCACAACGTTTGGTTTAGATTTGACAGCCATAATCAGCAATTGTGTACATTTGAGCTGAATGTGTCAAAATCTTAAAAATTAACAGGTGCCCAAGCAATTTCATGCTAGAATCATCATCCGGATGCCAAAATAAACTAAATACAGCAAAAGATTTGAGTGCACAACGTTTGGTTTAGGTTTGACAGCCATAATCACCTTTTTATTGCTTTAAATGCGTTTTTAGCGCATGATTGTACATTTGAGCTGAATGTGTCAAAATCTTAAAAATTAACAGGTGCCCAAGCAATTTCATGCTAGAATCATCATCCGGATGCCAAAATAAACTAAATACAGCAAAAGATTTGAGTGCACAACGTTTGGTTTAGATTTGACAGCCATAATCAGCAATTGTGTACATTTGAGCTGAATGTGTCAAAATCTTAAAAATTAACAGGTGCCCAAGCAATTTCATGCTAGAATCATCATCCGGATGCCAAAATAAACTAAATACAGCAAAAGATTTGAGTGCACAACGTTTGGTTTAGGTTTGACAGCCATAATCACCTTTTTATTGCTTTAAATGCGTTTTTAGCGCATGATTGTACATTTGAGCTGAATGTGTCAAAATCTTAAAAATTAACAGGTGCCCAAGCAATTTCATGCTAGAATCATCATCCGGATGCCAAAATAAACTAAATACAGCAAAAGATTTGAGTGCACAACGTTTGGTTTAGATTTGACAGCCATAATCAGCAATTGTGTACATTTGAGCTGAATGTGTCAAAATCTTAAAAATTAACAGGTGCCCAAGCAATTTCATGCTAGAATCATCATCCGGATGCCAAAATAAACTAAATACAGCAAAAGATTTGAGTGCACAACGTTTGGTTTAGGTTTGACAGCCATAATCACCTTTTTATTGCTTTAAATGCGTTTTTAGCGCATGATTGTACATTTGAGCTGAATGTGTCAAAATCTTAAAAATTAACAGGTGCCCAAGCAATTTCATGCTAGAATCATCATCCGGATGCCAAAATAAACTAAATACAGCAAAAGATTTGAGTGCACAACGTTTGGTTTAGATTTGACAGCCATAATCAGCAATTGTGTACATTTGAGCTGAATGTGTCAAAATCTTAAAAATTAACAGGTGCCCAAGCAATTTCATGCTAGAATCATCATCCGGATGCCAAAATAAACTAAATACAGCAAAAGATTTGAGTGCACAACGTTTGGTTTAGGTTTGACAGCCATAATCACCTTTTTATTGCTTTAAATGCGTTTTTAGCGCATGATTGTACATTTGAGCTGAATGTGTCAAAATCTTAAAAATTAACAGGTGCCCAAGCAATTTCATGCTAGAATCATCATCCGGATGCCAAAATAAACTAAATACAGCAAAAGATTTGAGTGCACAACGTTTGGTTTAGATTTGACAGCCATAATCAGCAATTGTGTACATTTGAGCTGAATGTGTCAAAATCTTAAAAATTAACAGGTGCCCAAGCAATTTCATGCTAGAATCATCATCCGGATGCCAAAATAAACTAAATACAGCAAAAGATTTGAGTGCACAACGTTTGGTTTAGATTTGACAGCCATAATCAGCAATTGTGTACATTTGAGCTGAATGTGTCAAAATCTTAAAAATTAACAGGTGCCCAAGCAATTTCATGCTAGAATCATCATCCGGATGCCAAAATAAACTAAATACAGCAAAAGATTTGAGTGCACAACGTTTGGTTTAGGTTTGACAGCCATAATCACCTTTTTATTGCTTTAAATGCGTTTTTAGCGCATGATTGTACATTTGAGCTGAATGTGTCAAAATCTTAAAAATTAACAGGTGCCCAAGCAATTTCATGCTAGAATCATCATCCGGATGCCAAAATAAACTAAATACAGCAAAAGATTTGAGTGCACAACGTTTGGTTTAGATTTGACAGCCATAATCAGCAATTGTGTACATTTGAGCTGAATGTGTCAAAATCTTAAAAATTAACAGGTGCCCAAGCAATTTCATGCTAGAATCATCATCCGGATGCCAAAATAAACTAAATACAGCAAAAGATTTGAGTGCACAACGTTTGGTTTAGGTTTGACAGCCATAATCACCTTTTTATTGCTTTAAATGCGTTTTTAGCGCATGATTGTACATTTGAGCTGAATGTGTCAAAATCTTAAAAATTAACAGGTGCCCAAGCAATTTCATGCTAGAATCATCATCCGGATGCCAAAATAAACTAAATACAGCAAAAGATTTGAGTGCACAACGTTTGGTTTAGATTTGACAGCCATAATCAGCAATTGTGTACATTTGAGCTGAATGTGTCAAAATCTTAAAAATTAACAGGTGCCCAAGCAATTTCATGCTAGAATCATCATCCGGATGCCAAAATAAACTAAATACAGCAAAAGATTTGAGTGCACAACGTTTGGTTTAGGTTTGACAGCCATAATCACCTTTTTATTGCTTTAAATGCGTTTTTAGCGCATGATTGTACATTTGAGCTGAATGTGTCAAAATCTTAAAAATTAACAGGTGCCCAAGCAATTTCATGCTAGAATCATCATCCGGATGCCAAAATAAACTAAATACAGCAAAAGATTTGAGTGCACAACGTTTGGTTTAGATTTGACAGCCATAATCAGCAATTGTGTACATTTGAGCTGAATGTGTCAAAATCTTAAAAATTAACAGGTGCCCAAGCAATTTCATGCTAGAATCATCATCCGGATGCCAAAATAAACTAAATACAGCAAAAGATTTGAGTGCACAACGTTTGGTTTAGGTTTGACAGCCATAATCACCTTTTTATTGCTTTAAATGCGTTTTTAGCGCATGATTGTACATTTGAGCTGAATGTGTCAAAATCTTAAAAATTAACAGGTGCCCAAGCAATTTCATGCTAGAATCATCATCCGGATGCCAAAATAAACTAAATACAGCAAAAGATTTGAGTGCACAACGTTTGGTTTAGATTTGACAGCCATAATCAGCAATTGTGTACATTTGAGCTGAATGTGTCAAAATCTTAAAAATTAACAGGTGCCCAAGCAATTTCATGCTAGAATCATCATCCGGATGCCAAAATAAACTAAATACAGCAAAAGATTTGAGTGCACAACGTTTGGTTTAGGTTTGACAGCCATAATCACCTTTTTATTGCTTTAAATGCGTTTTTAGCGCATGATTGTACATTTGAGCTGAATGTGTCAAAATCTTAAAAATTAACAGGTGCCCAAGCAATTTCATGCTAGAATCATCATCCGGATGCCAAAATAAACTAAATACAGCAAAAGATTTGAGTGCACAACGTTTGGTTTAGATTTGACAGCCATAATCAGCAATTGTGTACATTTGAGCTGAATGTGTCAAAATCTTAAAAATTAACAGGTGCCCAAGCAATTTCATGCTAGAATCATCATCCGGATGCCAAAATAAACTAAATACAGCAAAAGATTTGAGTGCACAACGTTTGGTTTAGGTTTGACAGCCATAATCACCTTTTTATTGCTTTAAATGCGTTTTTAGCGCATGATTGTACATTTGAGCTGAATGTGTCAAAATCTTAAAAATTAACAGGTGCCCAAGCAATTTCATGCTAGAATCATCATCCGGATGCCAAAATAAACTAAATACAGCAAAAGATTTGAGTGCACAACGTTTGGTTTAGATTTGACAGCCATAATCAGCAATTGTGTACATTTGAGCTGAATGTGTCAAAATCTTAAAAATTAACAGGTGCCCAAGCAATTTCATGCTAGAATCATCATCCGGATGCCAAAATAAACTAAATACAGCAAAAGATTTGAGTGCACAACGTTTGGTTTAGATTTGACAGCCATAATCAGCAATTGTGTACATTTGAGCTGAATGTGTCAAAATCTTAAAAATTAACAGGTGCCCAAGCAATTTCATGCTAGAATCATCATCCGGATGCCAAAATAAACTAAATACAGCAAAAGATTTGAGTGCACAACGTTTGGTTTAGGTTTGACAGCCATAATCACCTTTTTATTGCTTTAAATGCGTTTTTAGCGCATGATTGTACATTTGAGCTGAATGTGTCAAAATCTTAAAAATTAACAGGTGCCCAAGCAATTTCATGCTAGAATCATCATCCGGATGCCAAAATAAACTAAATACAGCAAAAGATTTGAGTGCACAACGTTTGGTTTAGATTTGACAGCCATAATCAGCAATTGTGTACATTTGAGCTGAATGTGTCAAAATCTTAAAAATTAACAGGTGCCCAAGCAATTTCATGCTAGAATCATCATCCGGATGCCAAAATAAACTAAATACAGCAAAAGATTTGAGTGCACAACGTTTGGTTTAGGTTTGACAGCCATAATCACCTTTTTATTGCTTTAAATGCGTTTTTAGCGCATGATTGTACATTTGAGCTGAATGTGTCAAAATCTTAAAAATTAACAGGTGCCCAAGCAATTTCATGCTAGAATCATCATCCGGATGCCAAAATAAACTAAATACAGCAAAAGATTTGAGTGCACAACGTTTGGTTTAGATTTGACAGCCATAATCAGCAATTGTGTACATTTGAGCTGAATGTGTCAAAATCTTAAAAATTAACAGGTGCCCAAGCAATTTCATGCTAGAATCATCATCCGGATGCCAAAATAAACTAAATACAGCAAAAGATTTGAGTGCACAACGTTTGGTTTAGGTTTGACAGCCATAATCACCTTTTTATTGCTTTAAATGCGTTTTTAGCGCATGATTGTACATTTGAGCTGAATGTGTCAAAATCTTAAAAATTAACAGGTGCCCAAGCAATTTCATGCTAGAATCATCATCCGGATGCCAAAATAAACTAAATACAGCAAAAGATTTGAGTGCACAACGTTTGGTTTAGATTTGACAGCCATAATCAGCAATTGTGTACATTTGAGCTGAATGTGTCAAAATCTTAAAAATTAACAGGTGCCCAAGCAATTTCATGCTAGAATCATCATCCGGATGCCAAAATAAACTAAATACAGCAAAAGATTTGAGTGCACAACGTTTGGTTTAGGTTTGACAGCCATAATCACCTTTTTATTGCTTTAAATGCGTTTTTAGCGCATGATTGTACATTTGAGCTGAATGTGTCAAAATCTTAAAAATTAACAGGTGCCCAAGCAATTTCATGCTAGAATCATCATCCGGATGCCAAAATAAACTAAATACAGCAAAAGATTTGAGTGCACAACGTTTGGTTTAGATTTGACAGCCATAATCAGCAATTGTGTACATTTGAGCTGAATGTGTCAAAATCTTAAAAATTAACAGGTGCCCAAGCAATTTCATGCTAGAATCATCATCCGGATGCCAAAATAAACTAAATACAGCAAAAGATTTGAGTGCACAACGTTTGGTTTAGGTTTGACAGCCATAATCACCTTTTTATTGCTTTAAATGCGTTTTTAGCGCATGATTGTACATTTGAGCTGAATGTGTCAAAATCTTAAAAATTAACAGGTGCCCAAGCAATTTCATGCTAGAATCATCATCCGGATGCCAAAATAAACTAAATACAGCAAAAGATTTGAGTGCACAACGTTTGGTTTAGATTTGACAGCCATAATCAGCAATTGTGTACATTTGAGCTGAATGTGTCAAAATCTTAAAAATTAACAGGTGCCCAAGCAATTTCATGCTAGAATCATCATCCGGATGCCAAAATAAACTAAATACAGCAAAAGATTTGAGTGCACAACGTTTGGTTTAGGTTTGACAGCCATAATCACCTTTTTATTGCTTTAAATGCGTTTTTAGCGCATGATTGTACATTTGAGCTGAATGTGTCAAAATCTTAAAAATTAACAGGTGCCCAAGCAATTTCATGCTAGAATCATCATCCGGATGCCAAAATAAACTAAATACAGCAAAAGATTTGAGTGCACAACGTTTGGTTTAGATTTGACAGCCATAATCAGCAATTGTGTACATTTGAGCTGAATGTGTCAAAATCTTAAAAATTAACAGGTGCCCAAGCAATTTCATGCTAGAATCATCATCCGGATGCCAAAATAAACTAAATACAGCAAAAGATTTGAGTGCACAACGTTTGGTTAGGTTTGACAGCCATAATCACCTTTTTATTGCTTTAAATGCGTTTTTAGCGCATGATTGTACATTTGAGCTGAATGTGTCAAAATCTTAAAAATTAACAGGTGCCCAAGCAATTTCATGCTAGAATCATCATCCGGATGCCAAAATAAACTAAATACAGCAAAAGATTTGAGTGCACAACGTTTGGTTTAGATTTGACAGCCATAATCAGCAATTGTGTACATTTGAGCTGAATGTGTCAAAATCTTAAAAATTAACAGGTGCCCAAGCAATTTCATGCTAGAATCATCATCCGGATGCCAAAATAAACTAAATACAGCAAAAGATTTGAGTGCACAACGTTTGGTTTAGGTTTGACAGCCATAATCACCTTTTTATTGCTTTAAATGCGTTTTTAGCGCATGATTGTACATTTGAGCTGAATGTGTCAAAATCTTAAAAATTAACAGGTGCCCAAGCAATTTCATGCTAGAATCATCATCCGGATGCCAAAATAAACTAAATACAGCAAAAGATTTGAGTGCACAACGTTTGGTTTAGATTTGACAGCCATAATCAGCAATTGTGTACATTTGAGCTGAATGTGTCAAAATCTTAAAAATTAACAGGTGCCCAAGCAATTTCATGCTAGAATCATCATCCGGATGCCAAAATAAACTAAATACAGCAAAAGATTTGAGTGCACAACGTTTGGTTTAGGTTTGACAGCCATAATCACCTTTTTATTGCTTTAAATGCGTTTTTAGCGCATGATTGTACATTTGAGCTGAATGTGTCAAAATCTTAAAAATTAACAGGTGCCCAAGCAATTTCATGCTAGAATCATCATCCGGATGCCAAAATAAACTAAATACAGCAAAAGATTTGAGTGCACAACGTTTGGTTTAGATTTGACAGCCATAATCAGCAATTGTGTACATTTGAGCTGAATGTGTCAAAATCTTAAAAATTAACAGGTGCCCAAGCAATTTCATGCTAGAATCATCATCCGGATGCCAAAATAAACTAAATACAGCAAAAGATTTGAGTGCACAACGTTTGGTTTAGGTTTGACAGCCATAATCACCTTTTTATTGCTTTAAATGCGTTTTTAGCGCATGATTGTACATTTGAGCTGAATGTGTCAAAATCTTAAAAATTAACAGGTGCCCAAGCAATTTCATGCTAGAATCATCATCCGGATGCCAAAATAAACTAAATACAGCAAAAGATTTGAGTGCACAACGTTTGGTTTAGATTTGACAGCCATAATCAGCAATTGTGTACATTTGAGCTGAATGTGTCAAAATCTTAAAAATTAACAGGTGCCCAAGCAATTTCATGCTAGAATCATCATCCGGATGCCAAAATAAACTAAATACAGCAAAGATTTGAGTGCACAACGTTTGGTTTAGGTTTGACAGCCATAATCACCTTTTTATTGCTTTAAATGCGTTTTTAGCGCATGATTGTACATTTGAGCTGAATGTGTCAAAATCTTAAAAATTAACAGGTGCCCAAGCAATTTCATGCTAGAATCATCATCCGGATGCCAAAATAAACTAAATACAGCAAAAGATTTGAGTGCACAACGTTTGGTTTAGATTTGACAGCCATAATCAGCAATTGTGTACATTTGAGCTGAATGTGTCAAAATCTTAAAAATTAACAGGTGCCCAAGCAATTTCATGCTAGAATCATCATCCGGATGCCAAAATAAACTAAATACAGCAAAAGATTTGAGTGCACAACGTTTGGTTTAGGTTTGACAGCCATAATCACCTTTTTATTGCTTTAAATGCGTTTTTAGCGCATGATTGTACATTTGAGCTGAATGTGTCAAAATCTTAAAAATTAACAGGTGCCCAAGCAATTTCATGCTAGAATCATCATCCGGATGCCAAAATAAACTAAATACAGCAAAAGATTTGAGTGCACAACGTTTGGTTTAGATTTGACAGCCATAATCAGCAATTGTGTACATTTGAGCTGAATGTGTCAAAATCTTAAAAATTAACAGGTGCCCAAGCAATTTCATGCTAGAATCATCATCCGGATGCCAAAATAAACTAAATACAGCAAAAGATTTGAGTGCACAACGTTTGGTTTAGGTTTGACAGCCATAATCACCTTTTTATTGCTTTAAATGCGTTTTTAGCGCATGATTGTACATTTGAGCTGAATGTGTCAAAATCTTAAAAATTAACAGGTGCCCAAGCAATTTCAT
>NW_027520633.1:0-22076 GCF_051991245.1 Festucalex cinctus
AAAATCTTAAAAATTAACAGGTGCCCAAGCAATTTCATGCTAGAATCATCATCCGGATGCCAAAATAAACTAAATACAGCAAAAGATTTGAGTGCACAACGTTTGGTTTAGATTTGACAGCCATAATCAGCAATTGTGTACATTTGAGCTGAATGTGTCAAAATCTTAAAAATTAACAGGTGCCCAAGCAATTTCATGCTAGAATCATCATCCGGATGCCAAAATAAACTAAATACAGCAAAAGATTTGAGTGCACAACGTTTGGTTTAGGTTTGACAGCCATAATCACCTTTTATTGCTTTAAATGCGTTTTTAGCGCATGATTGTACATTTGAGCTGAATGTGTCAAAATCTTAAAAATTAACAGGTGCCCAAGCAATTTCATGCTAGAATCATCATCCGGATGCCAAAATAAACTAAATACAGCAAAAGATTTGAGTGCACAACGTTTGGTTTAGGTTTGACAGCCATAATCACCTTTTTATTGCTTTAAATGCGTTTTTAGCGCATGATTGTACATTTGAGCTGAATGTGTCAAAATCTTAAAAATTAACAGGTGCCCAAGCAATTTCATGCTAGAATCATCATCCGGATGCCAAAATAAACTAAATACAGCAAAAGATTTGAGTGCACAACGTTTGGTTTAGATTTGACAGCCATAATCAGCAATTGTGTACATTTGAGCTGAATGTGTCAAAATCTTAAAAATTAACAGGTGCCCAAGCAATTTCATGCTAGAATCATCATCCGGATGCCAAAATAAACTAAATACAGCAAAAGATTTGAGTGCACAACGTTTGGTTTAGGTTTGACAGCCATAATCACCTTTTTATTGCTTTAAATGCGTTTTTAGCGCATGATTGTACATTTGAGCTGAATGTGTCAAAATCTTAAAAATTAACAGGTGCCCAAGCAATTTCATGCTAGAATCATCATCCGGATGCCAAAATAAACTAAATACAGCAAAAGATTTGAGTGCACAACGTTTGGTTTAGATTTGACAGCCATAATCAGCAATTGTGTACATTTGAGCTGAATGTGTCAAAATCTTAAAAATTAACAGGTGCCCAAGCAATTTCATGCTAGAATCATCATCCGGATGCCAAAATAAACTAAATACAGCAAAAGATTTGAGTGCACAACGTTTGGTTTAGGTTTGACAGCCATAATCACCTTTTTATTGCTTTAAATGCGTTTTTAGCGCATGATTGTACATTTGAGCTGAATGTGTCAAAATCTTAAAAATTAACAGGTGCCCAAGCAATTTCATGCTAGAATCATCATCCGGATGCCAAAATAAACTAAATACAGCAAAAGATTTGAGTGCACAACGTTTGGTTTAGATTTGACAGCCATAATCAGCAATTGTGTACATTTGAGCTGAATGTGTCAAAATCTTAAAAATTAACAGGTGCCCAAGCAATTTCATGCTAGAATCATCATCCGGATGCCAAAATAAACTAAATACAGCAAAAGATTTGAGTGCACAACGTTTGGTTTAGATTTGACAGCCATAATCAGCAATTGTGTACATTTGAGCTGAATGTGTCAAAATCTTAAAAATTAACAGGTGCCCAAGCAATTTCATGCTAGAATCATCATCCGGATGCCAAAATAAACTAAATACAGCAAAAGATTTGAGTGCACAACGTTTGGTTTAGGTTTGACAGCCATAATCACCTTTTTATTGCTTTAAATGCGTTTTTAGCGCATGATTGTACATTTGAGCTGAATGTGTCAAAATCTTAAAAATTAACAGGTGCCCAAGCAATTTCATGCTAGAATCATCATCCGGATGCCAAAATAAACTAAATACAGCAAAAGATTTGAGTGCACAACGTTTGGTTTAGATTTGACAGCCATAATCAGCAATTGTGTACATTTGAGCTGAATGTGTCAAAATCTTAAAAATTAACAGGTGCCCAAGCAATTTCATGCTAGAATCATCATCCGGATGCCAAAATAAACTAAATACAGCAAAAGATTTGAGTGCACAACGTTTGGTTTAGGTTTGACAGCCATAATCACCTTTTTATTGCTTTAAATGCGTTTTTAGCGCATGATTGTACATTTGAGCTGAATGTGTCAAAATCTTAAAATTAACAGGTGCCCAAGCAATTTCATGCTAGAATCATCATCCGGATGCCAAAATAAACTAAATACAGCAAAAGATTTGAGTGCACAACGTTTGGTTTAGATTTGACAGCCATAATCAGCAATTGTGTACATTTGAGCTGAATGTGTCAAAATCTTAAAAATTAACAGGTGCCCAAGCAATTTCATGCTAGAATCATCATCCGGATGCCAAAATAAACTAAATACAGCAAAAGATTTGAGTGCACAACGTTTGGTTTAGATTTGACAGCCATAATCAGCAATTGTGTACATTTGAGCTGAATGTGTCAAAATCTTAAAAATTAACAGGTGCCCAAGCAATTTCATGCTAGAATCATCATCCGGATGCCAAAATAAACTAAATACAGCAAAAGATTTGAGTGCACAACGTTTGGTTTAGATTTGACAGCCATAATCAGCAATTGTGTACATTTGAGCTGAATGTGTCAAAATCTTAAAAATTAACAGGTGCCCAAGCAATTTCATGCTAGAATCATCATCCGGATGCCAAAATAAACTAAATACAGCAAAAGATTTGAGTGCACAACGTTTGGTTTAGGTTTGACAGCCATAATCACCTTTTTATTGCTTTAAATGCGTTTTTAGCGCATGATTGTACATTTGAGCTGAATGTGTCAAAATCTTAAAAATTAACAGGTGCCCAAGCAATTTCATGCTAGAATCATCATCCGGATGCCAAAATAAACTAAATACAGCAAAAGATTTGAGTGCACAACGTTTGGTTTAGATTTGACAGCCATAATCAGCAATTGTGTACATTTGAGCTGAATGTGTCAAAATCTTAAAAATTAACAGGTGCCCAAGCAATTTCATGCTAGAATCATCATCCGGATGCCAAAATAAACTAAATACAGCAAAAGATTTGAGTGCACAACGTTTGGTTTAGGTTTGACAGCCATAATCACCTTTTTATTGCTTTAAATGCGTTTTTAGCGCATGATTGTACATTTGAGCTGAATGTGTCAAAATCTTAAAAATTAACAGGTGCCCAAGCAATTTCATGCTAGAATCATCATCCGGATGCCAAAATAAACTAAATACAGCAAAAGATTTGAGTGCACAACGTTTGGTTTAGATTTGACAGCCATAATCAGCAATTGTGTACATTTGAGCTGAATGTGTCAAAATCTTAAAAATTAACAGGTGCCCAAGCAATTTCATGCTAGAATCATCATCCGGATGCCAAAATAAACTAAATACAGCAAAAGATTTGAGTGCACAACGTTTGGTTTAGGTTTGACAGCCATAATCACCTTTTTATTGCTTTAAATGCGTTTTTAGCGCATGATTGTACATTTGAGCTGAATGTGTCAAAATCTTAAAAATTAACAGGTGCCCAAGCAATTTCATGCTAGAATCATCATCCGGATGCCAAAATAAACTAAATACAGCAAAAGATTTGAGTGCACAACGTTTGGTTTAGATTTGACAGCCATAATCAGCAATTGTGTACATTTGAGCTGAATGTGTCAAAATCTTAAAAATTAACAGGTGCCCAAGCAATTTCATGCTAGAATCATCATCCGGATGCCAAAATAAACTAAATACAGCAAAAGATTTGAGTGCACAACGTTTGGTTTAGGTTTGACAGCCATAATCACCTTTTTATTGCTTTAAATGCGTTTTTAGCGCATGATTGTACATTTGAGCTGAATGTGTCAAAATCTTAAAAATTAACAGGTGCCCAAGCAATTTCATGCTAGAATCATCATCCGGATGCCAAAATAAACTAAATACAGCAAAAGATTTGAGTGCACAACGTTTGGTTTAGATTTGACAGCCATAATCAGCAATTGTGTACATTTGAGGTGAATGTGTCAAAATCTTAAAAATTAACAGGTGCCCAAGCAATTTCATGCTAGAATCATCATCCGGATGCCAAAATAAACTAAATACAGCAAAAGATTTGAGTGCACAACGTTTGGTTTAGATTTGACAGCCATAATCAGCAATTGTGTACATTTGAGCTGAATGTGTCAAAATCTTAAAAATTAACAGGTGCCCAAGCAATTTCATGCTAGAATCATCATCCGGATGCCAAAATAAACTAAATACAGCAAAAGATTTGAGTGCACAACGTTTGGTTTAGGTTTGACAGCCATAATCACCTTTTTATTGCTTTAAATGCGTTTTTAGCGCATGATTGTACATTTGAGCTGAATGTGTCAAAATCTTAAAAATTAACAGGTGCCCAAGCAATTTCATGCTAGAATCATCATCCGGATGCCAAAATAAACTAAATACAGCAAAAGATTTGAGTGCACAACGTTTGGTTTAGATTTGACAGCCATAATCAGCAATTGTGTACATTTGAGCTGAATGTGTCAAAATCTTAAAAATTAACAGGTGCCCAAGCAATTTCATGCTAGAATCATCATCCGGATGCCAAAATAAACTAAATACAGCAAAAGATTTGAGTGCACAACGTTTGGTTTAGGTTTGACAGCCATAATCACCTTTTTATTGCTTTAAATGCGTTTTTAGCGCATGATTGTACATTTGAGCTGAATGTGTCAAAATCTTAAAAATTAACAGGTGCCCAAGCAATTTCATGCTAGAATCATCATCCGGATGCCAAAATAAACTAAATACAGCAAAAGATTTGAGTGCACAACGTTTGGTTTAGATTTGACAGCCATAATCAGCAATTGTGTACATTTGAGCTGAATGTGTCAAAATCTTAAAAATTAACAGGTGCCCAAGCAATTTCATGCTAGAATCATCATCCGGATGCCAAAATAAACTAAATACAGCAAAAGATTTGAGTGCACAACGTTTGGTTTAGATTTGACAGCCATAATCAGCAATTGTGTACATTTGAGCTGAATGTGTCAAAATCTTAAAAATTAACAGGTGCCCAAGCAATTTCATGCTAGAATCATCATCCGGATGCCAAAATAAACTAAATACAGCAAAAGATTTGAGTGCACAACGTTTGGTTTAGGTTTGACAGCCATAATCACCTTTTTATTGCTTTAAATGCGTTTTTAGCGCATGATTGTACATTTGAGCTGAATGTGTCAAAATCTTAAAAATTAACAGGTGCCCAAGCAATTTCATGCTAGAATCATCATCCGGATGCCAAAATAAACTAAATACAGCAAAAGATTTGAGTGCACAACGTTTGGTTTAGATTTGACAGCCATAATCAGCAATTGTGTACATTTGAGCTGAATGTGTCAAAATCTTAAAAATTAACAGGTGCCCAAGCAATTTCATGCTAGAATCATCATCCGGATGCCAAAATAAACTAAATACAGCAAAAGATTTGAGTGCACAACGTTTGGTTTAGGTTTGACAGCCATAATCACCTTTTTATTGCTTTAAATGCGTTTTTAGCGCATGATTGTACATTTGAGCTGAATGTGTCAAAATCTTAAAAATTAACAGGTGCCCAAGCAATTTCATGCTAGAATCATCATCCGGATGCCAAAATAAACTAAATACAGCAAAAGATTTGAGTGCACAACGTTTGGTTTAGATTTGACAGCCATAATCAGCAATTGTGTACATTTGAGCTGAATGTGTCAAAATCTTAAAAATTAACAGGTGCCCAAGCAATTTCATGCTAGAATCATCATCCGGATGCCAAAATAAACTAAATACAGCAAAAGATTTGAGTGCACAACGTTTGGTTTAGGTTTGACAGCCATAATCACCTTTTTATTGCTTTAAATGCGTTTTTAGCGCATGATTGTACATTTGAGCTGAATGTGTCAAAATCTTAAAAATTAACAGGTGCCCAAGCAATTTCATGCTAGAATCATCATCCGGATGCCAAAATAAACTAAATACAGCAAAAGATTTGAGTGCACAACGTTTGGTTTAGATTTGACAGCCATAATCAGCAATTGTGTACATTTGAGGTGAATGTGTCAAAATCTTAAAAATTAACAGGTGCCCAAGCAATTTCATGCTAGAATCATCATCCGGATGCCAAAATAAACTAAATACAGCAAAAGATTTGAGTGCACAACGTTTGGTTTAGATTTGACAGCCATAATCAGCAATTGTGTACATTTGAGCTGAATGTGTCAAAATCTTAAAAATTAACAGGTGCCCAAGCAATTTCATGCTAGAATCATCATCCGGATGCCAAAATAAACTAAATACAGCAAAAGATTTGAGTGCACAACGTTTGGTTTAGATTTGACAGCCATAATCAGCAATTGTGTACATTTGAGCTGAATGTGTCAAAATCTTAAAAATTAACAGGTGCCCAAGCAATTTCATGCTAGAATCATCATCCGGATGCCAAAATAAACTAAATACAGCAAAAGATTTGAGTGCACAACGTTTGGTTTAGGTTTGACAGCCATAATCACCTTTTTATTGCTTTAAATGCGTTTTTAGCGCATGATTGTACATTTGAGCTGAATGTGTCAAAATCTTAAAAATTAACAGGTGCCCAAGCAATTTCATGCTAGAATCATCATCCGGATGCCAAAATAAACTAAATACAGCAAAAGATTTGAGTGCACAACGTTTGGTTTAGATTTGACAGCCATAATCAGCAATTGTGTACATTTGAGCTGAATGTGTCAAAATCTTAAAAATTAACAGGTGCCCAAGCAATTTCATGCTAGAATCATCATCCGGATGCCAAAATAAACTAAATACAGCAAAAGATTTGAGTGCACAACGTTTGGTTTAGGTTTGACAGCCATAATCACCTTTTTATTGCTTTAAATGCGTTTTTAGCGCATGATTGTACATTTGAGCTGAATGTGTCAAAATCTTAAAAATTAACAGGTGCCCAAGCAATTTCATGCTAGAATCATCATCCGGATGCCAAAATAAACTAAATACAGCAAAAGATTTGAGTGCACAACGTTTGGTTTAGATTTGACAGCCATAATCAGCAATTGTGTACATTTGAGCTGAATGTGTCAAAATCTTAAAAATTAACAGGTGCCCAAGCAATTTCATGCTAGAATCATCATCCGGATGCCAAAATAAACTAAATACAGCAAAAGATTTGAGTGCACAACGTTTGGTTTAGGTTTGACAGCCATAATCACCTTTTTATTGCTTTAAATGCGTTTTTAGCGCATGATTGTACATTTGAGCTGAATGTGTCAAAATCTTAAAAATTAACAGGTGCCCAAGCAATTTCATGCTAGAATCATCATCCGGATGCCAAAATAAACTAAATACAGCAAAAGATTTGAGTGCACAACGTTTGGTTTAGATTTGACAGCCATAATCAGCAATTGTGTACATTTGAGCTGAATGTGTCAAAATCTTAAAAATTAACAGGTGCCCAAGCAATTTCATGCTAGAATCATCATCCGGATGCCAAAATAAACTAAATACAGCAAAAGATTTGAGTGCACAACGTTTGGTTTAGGTTTGACAGCCATAATCACCTTTTTATTGCTTTAAATGCGTTTTTAGCGCATGATTGTACATTTGAGCTGAATGTGTCAAAATCTTAAAAATTAACAGGTGCCCAAGCAATTTCATGCTAGAATCATCATCCGGATGCCAAAATAAACTAAATACAGCAAAAGATTTGAGTGCACAACGTTTGGTTTAGATTTGACAGCCATAATCAGCAATTGTGTACATTTGAGCTGAATGTGTCAAAATCTTAAAAATTAACAGGTGCCCAAGCAATTTCATGCTAGAATCATCATCCGGATGCCAAAATAAACTAAATACAGCAAAAGATTTGAGTGCACAACGTTTGGTTTAGATTTGACAGCCATAATCAGCAATTGTGTACATTTGAGCTGAATGTGTCAAAATCTTAAAAATTAACAGGTGCCCAAGCAATTTCATGCTAGAATCATCATCCGGATGCCAAAATAAACTAAATACAGCAAAAGATTTGAGTGCACAACGTTTGGTTTAGATTTGACAGCCATAATCAGCAATTGTGTACATTTGAGCTGAATGTGTCAAAATCTTAAAAATTAACAGGTGCCCAAGCAATTTCATGCTAGAATCATCATCCGGATGCCAAAATAAACTAAATACAGCAAAAGATTTGAGTGCACAACGTTTGGTTTAGGTTTGACAGCCATAATCACCTTTTTATTGCTTTAAATGCGTTTTTAGCGCATGATTGTACATTTGAGCTGAATGTGTCAAAATCTTAAAAATTAACAGGTGCCCAAGCAATTTCATGCTAGAATCATCATCCGGATGCCAAAATAAACTAAATACAGCAAAAGATTTGAGTGCACAACGTTTGGTTTAGATTTGACAGCCATAATCAGCAATTGTGTACATTTGAGCTGAATGTGTCAAAATCTTAAAAATTAACAGGTGCCCAAGCAATTTCATGCTAGAATCATCATCCGGATGCCAAAATAAACTAAATACAGCAAAAGATTTGAGTGCACAACGTTTGGTTTAGGTTTGACAGCCATAATCACCTTTTTATTGCTTTAAATGCGTTTTTAGCGCATGATTGTACATTTGAGCTGAATGTGTCAAAATCTTAAAAATTAACAGGTGCCCAAGCAATTTCATGCTAGAATCATCATCCGGATGCCAAAATAAACTAAATACAGCAAAAGATTTGAGTGCACAACGTTTGGTTTAGATTTGACAGCCATAATCAGCAATTGTGTACATTTGAGCTGAATGTGTCAAAATCTTAAAAATTAACAGGTGCCCAAGCAATTTCATGCTAGAATCATCATCCGGATGCCAAAATAAACTAAATACAGCAAAAGATTTGAGTGCACAACGTTTGGTTTAGGTTTGACAGCCATAATCACCTTTTTATTGCTTTAAATGCGTTTTTAGCGCATGATTGTACATTTGAGCTGAATGTGTCAAAATCTTAAAAATTAACAGGTGCCCAAGCAATTTCATGCTAGAATCATCATCCGGATGCCAAAATAAACTAAATACAGCAAAAGATTTGAGTGCACAACGTTTGGTTTAGATTTGACAGCCATAATCAGCAATTGTGTACATTTGAGCTGAATGTGTCAAAATCTTAAAAATTAACAGGTGCCCAAGCAATTTCATGCTAGAATCATCATCCGGATGCCAAAATAAACTAAATACAGCAAAAGATTTGAGTGCACAACGTTTGGTTTAGGTTTGACAGCCATAATCACCTTTTTATTGCTTTAAATGCGTTTTTAGCGCATGATTGTACATTTGAGCTGAATGTGTCAAAATCTTAAAAATTAACAGGTGCCCAAGCAATTTCATGCTAGAATCATCATCCGGATGCCAAAATAAACTAAATACTGCAAAAGATTTGAGTGCACAACGTTTGGTTTAGATTTGACAGCCATAATCAGCAATTGTGTACATTTGAGCTGAATGTGTCAAAATCTTAAAAATTAACAGGTGCCCAAGCAATTTCATGCAAGAATCATCATCCGGATGCCAAAATAAACTAAATACAGCAAAAGATTTGAGTGCACAACGTTTGGTTTAGGTTTGACAGCCATAATCACCTTTTTATTGCTTTAAATGCGTTTTTAGCGCATGATTGTACATTTGAGCTGAATGTGTCAAAATCTTAAAAATTAACAGGTGCCCAAGCAATTTCATGCTAGAATCATCATCCGGATGCCAAAATAAAGTAAATACAGCAAAAGATTTGAGTGCACAACGTTTGGTTTAGATTTGACAGCCATAATCAGCAATTGTGTACATTTGAGCTGAATGTGTCAAAATCTTAAAAATTAACAGGTGCCCAAGCAATTTCATGCTAGAATCATCATCCGGATGCCAAAATAAACTAAATACAGCAAAAGATTTGAGTGCACAACGTTTGGTTTAGGTTTGACAGCCATAATCACCTTTTTATTGCTTTAAATGCGTTTTTAGCGCATGATTGTACATTTGAGCTGAATGTGTCAAAATCTTAAAAATTAACAGGTGCCCAAGCAATTTCATGCTAGAATCATCATCCGGATGCCAAAATAAACTAAATACAGCAAAAGATTTGAGTGCACAACGTTTGGTTTAGATTTGACAGCCATAATCAGCAATTGTGTACATTTGAGGTGAATGTGTCAAAATCTTAAAAATTAACAGGTGCCCAAGCAATTTCATGCTAGAATCATCATCCGGATGCCAAAATAAACTAAATACAGCAAAAGATTTGGGTGCACAACGTTTGGTTTAGGTTTGACAGCCATGATCACATTTTTATTGCTTTAAATGCGTTTTTAGCGCATGATTGTACATTTGAGCTGAATGTGTCAAAATCTTAAAAATTAACAGGTGCCCAAGCAATTTCATGCTAGAATCATCATCCGGATGCCAAAATAAACTAAATACAGCAAAAGATTTGAGTGCACAACGTTTGGTTTAGATTTGACAGCCATAATCAGCAATTGTGTACATTTGAGCTGAATGTGTCAAAATCTTAAAAATTAACAGGTGCCCAAGCAATTTCATGCTAGAATCATCATCCGGATGCCAAAATAAACTAAATACAGCAAAAGATTTGAGTGCACAACGTTTGGTTTAGGTTTGACAGCCATAATCACCTTTTTATTGCTTTAAATGCGTTTTTAGCGCATGATTGTACATTTGAGCTGAATGTGTCAAAATCTTAAAAATTAACAGTTGCCCAAGCAATTTCATGCTAGAATCATCATCCGGATGCCAAAATAAAGTAAATACAGCAAAAGATTTGAGTGCACAACGTTTGGTTTAGATTTGACAGCCATAATCAGCAATTGTGTACATTTGAGCTGAATGTGTCAAAATCTTAAAAATTAACAGGTGCCCAAGCAATTTCATGCTAGAATCATCATCCGGATGCCAAAATAAACTAAATACAGCAAAAGATTTGAGTGCACAACGTTTGGTTTAGATTTGACAGCCATAATCAGCAATTGTGTACATTTGAGGTGAATGTGTCAAAATCTTAAAAATTAACAGGTGCCCAAGCAATTTCATGCTAGAATCATCATCCGGATGCCAAAATAAACTAAATACAGCAAAAGATTTGGGTGCACAACGTTTGGTTTAGGTTTGACAGCCATGATCATATTTTTATTGCTTTAAATGCGTTTTTAGCGCATGATTGTACATTTGAGCTGAATGTGTCAAAATCTTAAAAATTAACAGGTGCCCAAGCAATTTCATGCTAGAATCATCATCCGGATGCCAAAATAAACTAAATACAGCAAAAGATTTGAGTGCACAACGTTTGGTTTAGATTTGACAGCCATAATCAGCAATTGTGTACATTTGAGCTGAATGTGTCAAAATCTTAAAAATTAACAGGTGCCCAAGCAATTTCATGCTAGAATCATCATCCGGATGCCAAAATAAACTAAATACAGCAAAAGATTTGAGTGCACAACGTTTGGTTTAGGTTTGACAGCCATAATCACCTTTTTATTGCTTTAAATGCGTTTTTAGCGCATGATTGTACATTTGAGCTGAATGTGTCAAAATCTTAAAAATTAACAGTTGCCCAAGCAATTTCATGCTAGAATCATCATCCGGATGCCAAAATAAAGTAAATACAGCAAAAGATTTGAGTGCACAACGTTTGGTTTAGATTTGACAGCCATAATCAGCAATTGTGTACATTTGAGCTGAATGTGTCAAAATCTTAAAAATTAACAGGTGCCCAAGAAATTTCATGCTAGAATCATCATCCGGATGCCAAAATAAACTAAATACAGCAAAAGATTTGAGTGCACAACGTTTGGTTTAGATTTGACAGCCATAATCAGCAATTGTGTACATTTGAGCTGAATGTGTCAAAATCTTAAAAATTAACAGGTGCCCAAGCAATTTCATGCTAGAATCATCATCCGGATGCCAAAATAAACTAAATACAGCAAAAGATTTGAGTGCACAACGTTTGGTTTAGGTTTGACAGCCATAATCACCTTTTTATTGCTTTAAATGCGTTTTTAGCGCATGATTGTACATTTGAGCTGAATGTGTCAAAATCTTAAAAATTAACAGGTGCCCAAGCAATTTCATGCTAGAATCATCATCCGGATGCCAAAATAAACTAAATACAGCAAAAGATTTGAGTGCACAACGTTTGGTTTAGATTTGACAGCCATAATCAGCAATTGTGTACATTTGAGGTGAATGTGTCAAAATCTTAAAAATTAACAGGTGCCCAAGCAATTTCATGCTAGAATCATCATCCGGATGCCAAAATAAACTAAATACAGCAAAAGATTTGAGTGCACAACGTTTGGTTTAGGTTTGACAGCCATAATCACCTTTTTATTGCTTTAAATGCGTTTTTAGCGCATGATTGTACATTTGAGCTGAATGTGTCAAAATCTTAAAAATTAACAGGTGCCCAAGCAATTTCATGCTAGAATCATCATCCGGATGCCAAAATAAACTAAATACAGCAAAAGATTTGAGTGCACAACGTTTGGTTTAGATTTGACAGCCATAATCAGCAATTGTGTACATTTGAGCTGAATGTGTCAAAATCTTAAAAATTAACAGGTGCCCAAGCAATTTCATGCTAGAATCATCATCCGGATGCCAAAATAAACTAAATACAGCAAAAGATTTGAGTGCACAACGTTTGGTTTAGGTTTGACAGCCATAATCACCTTTTTATTGCTTTAAATGCGTTTTTAGCGCATGATTGTACATTTGAGCTGAATGTGTCAAAATCTTAAAAATTAACAGGTGCCCAAGCAATTTCATGCTAGAATCATCATCCGGATGCCAAAATAAACTAAATACAGCAAAAGATTTGAGTGCACAACGTTTGGTTTAGATTTGACAGCCATAATCAGCAATTGTGTACATTTGAGCTGAATGTGTCAAAATCTTAAAAATTAACAGGTGCCCAAGCAATTTCATGCTAGAATCATCATCCGGATGCCAAAATAAACTAAATACAGCAAAAGATTTGAGTGCACAACGTTTGGTTTAGGTTTGACAGCCATAATCACCTTTTTATTGCTTTAAATGCGTTTTTAGCGCATGATTGTACATTTGAGCTGAATGTGTCAAAATCTTAAAAATTAACAGGTGCCCAAGCAATTTCATGCTAGAATCATCATCCGGATGCCAAAATAAACTAAATACAGCAAAAGATTTGAGTGCACAACGTTTGGTTTAGATTTGACAGCCATAATCAGCAATTGTGTACATTTGAGCTGAATGTGTCAAAATCTTAAAAATTAACAGGTGCCCAAGCAATTTCATGCTAGAATCATCATCCGGATGCCAAAATAAACTAAATACAGCAAAAGATTTGAGTGCACAACGTTTGGTTTAGGTTTGACAGCCATAATCACCTTTTTATTGCTTTAAATGCGTTTTTAGCGCATGATTGTACATTTGAGCTGAATGTGTCAAAATCTTAAAAATTAACAGGTGCCCAAGCAATTTCATGCTAGAATCATCATCCGGATGCCAAAATAAACTAAATACAGCAAAAGATTTGAGTGCACAACGTTTGGTTTAGATTTGACAGCCATAATCAGCAATTGTGTACATTTGAGGTGAATGTGTCAAAATCTTAAAAATTAACAGGTGCCCAAGCAATTTCATGCTAGAATCATCATCCGGATGCCAAAATAAACTAAATACAGCAAAAGATTTGAGTGCACAACGTTTGGTTTAGATTTGACAGCCATAATCAGCAATTGTGTACATTTGAGCTGAATGTGTCAAAATCTTAAAAATTAACAGGTGCCCAAGCAATTTCATGCTAGAATCATCATCCGGATGCCAAAATAAACTAAATACAGCAAAAGATTTGAGTGCACAACGTTTGGTTTAGGTTTGACAGCCATAATCACCTTTTTATTGCTTTAAATGCGTTTTTAGCGCATGATTGTACATTTGAGCTGAATGTGTCAAAATCTTAAAAATTAACAGGTGCCCAAGCAATTTCATGCTAGAATCATCATCCGGATGCCAAAATAAACTAAATACAGCAAAAGATTTGAGTGCACAACGTTTGGTTTAGATTTGACAGCCATAATCAGCAATTGTGTACATTTGAGCTGAATGTGTCAAAATCTTAAAAATTAACAGGTGCCCAAGCAATTTCATGCTAGAATCATCATCCGGATGCCAAAATAAACTAAATACAGCAAAAGATTTGAGTGCACAACGTTTGGTTTAGGTTTGACAGCCATAATCACCTTTTTATTGCTTTAAATGCGTTTTTAGCGCATGATTGTACATTTGAGCTGAATGTGTCAAAATCTTAAAAATTAACAGGTGCCCAAGCAATTTCATGCTAGAATCATCATCCGGATGCCAAAATAAACTAAATACAGCAAAAGATTTGAGTGCACAACGTTTGGTTTAGATTTGACAGCCATAATCAGCAATTGTGTACATTTGAGCTGAATGTGTCAAAATCTTAAAAATTAACAGGTGCCCAAGCAATTTCATGCTAGAATCATCATCCGGATGCCAAAATAAACTAAATACAGCAAAAGATTTGAGTGCACAACGTTTGGTTTAGATTTGACAGCCATAATCAGCAATTGTGTACATTTGAGCTGAATGTGTCAAAATCTTAAAAATTAACAGGTGCCCAAGCAATTTCATGCTAGAATCATCATCCGGATGCCAAAATAAACTAAATACAGCAAAAGATTTGAGTGCACAACGTTTGGTTTAGGTTTGACAGCCATAATCACCTTTTTATTGCTTTAAATGCGTTTTTAGCGCATGATTGTACATTTGAGCTGAATGTGTCAAAATCTTAAAAATTAACAGGTGCCCAAGCAATTTCATGCTAGAATCATCATCCGGATGCCAAAATAAACTAAATACAGCAAAAGATTTGAGTGCACAACGTTTGGTTTAGATTTGACAGCCATAATCAGCAATTGTGTACATTTGAGCTGAATGTGTCAAAATCTTAAAAATTAACAGGTGCCCAAGCAATTTCATGCTAGAATCATCATCCGGATGCCAAAATAAACTAAATACAGCAAAAGATTTGAGTGCACAACGTTTGGTTTAGGTTTGACAGCCATAATCACCTTTTTATTGCTTTAAATGCGTTTTTAGCGCATGATTGTACATTTGAGCTGAATGTGTCAAAATCTTAAAAATTAACAGGTGCCCAAGCAATTTCATGCTAGAATCATCATCCGGATGCCAAAATAAACTAAATACAGCAAAAGATTTGAGTGCACAACGTTTGGTTTAGATTTGACAGCCATAATCAGCAATTGTGTACATTTGAGCTGAATGTGTCAAAATCTTAAAAATTAACAGGTGCCCAAGCAATTTCATGCTAGAATCATCATCCGGATGCCAAAATAAACTAAATACAGCAAAAGATTTGAGTGCACAACGTTTGGTTTAGGTTTGACAGCCATAATCACCTTTTTATTGCTTTAAATGCGTTTTTAGCGCATGATTGTACATTTGAGCTGAATGTGTCAAAATCTTAAAAATTAACAGGTGCCCAAGCAATTTCATGCTAGAATCATCATCCGGATGCCAAAATAAACTAAATACAGCAAAAGATTTGAGTGCACAACGTTTGGTTTAGATTTGACAGCCATAATCAGCAATTGTGTACATTTGAGGTGAATGTGTCAAAATCTTAAAAATTAACAGGTGCCCAAGCAATTTCATGCTAGAATCATCATCCGGATGCCAAAATAAACTAAATACAGCAAAAGATTTGAGTGCACAACGTTTGGTTTAGATTTGACAGCCATAATCAGCAATTGTGTACATTTGAGCTGAATGTGTCAAAATCTTAAAAATTAACAGGTGCCCAAGCAATTTCATGCTAGAATCATCATCCGGATGCCAAAATAAACTAAATACAGCAAAAGATTTGAGTGCACAACGTTTGGTTTAGGTTTGACAGCCATAATCACCTTTTTATTGCTTTAAATGCGTTTTTAGCGCATGATTGTACATTTGAGCTGAATGTGTCAAAATCTTAAAAATTAACAGGTGCCCAAGCAATTTCATGCTAGAATCATCATCCGGATGCCAAAATAAACTAAATACAGCAAAAGATTTGAGTGCACAACGTTTGGTTTAGATTTGACAGCCATAATCAGCAATTGTGTACATTTGAGCTGAATGTGTCAAAATCTTAAAAATTAACAGGTGCCCAAGCAATTTCATGCTAGAATCATCATCCGGATGCCAAAATAAACTAAATACAGCAAAAGATTTGAGTGCACAACGTTTGGTTTAGGTTTGACAGCCATAATCACCTTTTTATTGCTTTAAATGCGTTTTTAGCGCATGATTGTACATTTGAGCTGAATGTGTCAAAATCTTAAAAATTAACAGGTGCCCAAGCAATTTCATGCTAGAATCATCATCCGGATGCCAAAATAAACTAAATACAGCAAAAGATTTGAGTGCACAACGTTTGGTTTAGATTTGACAGCCATAATCAGCAATTGTGTACATTTGAGCTGAATGTGTCAAAATCTTAAAAATTAACAGGTGCCCAAGCAATTTCATGCTAGAATCATCATCCGGATGCCAAAATAAACTAAATACAGCAAAAGATTTGAGTGCACAACGTTTGGTTTAGGTTTGACAGCCATAATCACCTTTTTATTGCTTTAAATGCGTTTTTAGCGCATGATTGTACATTTGAGCTGAATGTGTCAAAATCTTAAAAATTAACAGGTGCCCAAGCAATTTCATGCTAGAATCATCATCCGGATGCCAAAATAAACTAAATACAGCAAAAGATTTGAGTGCACAACGTTTGGTTTAGATTTGACAGCCATAATCAGCAATTGTGTACATTTGAGCTGAATGTGTCAAAATCTTAAAAATTAACAGGTGCCCAAGCAATTTCATGCTAGAATCATCATCCGGATGCCAAAATAAACTAAATACAGCAAAAGATTTGAGTGCACAACGTTTGGTTTAGGTTTGACAGCCATAATCACCTTTTTATTGCTTTAAATGCGTTTTTAGCGCATGATTGTACATTTGAGCTGAATGTGTCAAAATCTTAAAAATTAACAGGTGCCCAAGCAATTTCATGCTAGAATCATCATCCGGATGCCAAAATAAACTAAATACAGCAAAAGATTTGAGTGCACAACGTTTGGTTTAGATTTGACAGCCATAATCAGCAATTGTGTACATTTGAGCTGAATGTGTCAAAATCTTAAAAATTAACAGGTGCCCAAGCAATTTCATGCTAGAATCATCATCCGGATGCCAAAATAAACTAAATACAGCAAAAGATTTGAGTGCACAACGTTTGGTTTAGGTTTGACAGCCATAATCACCTTTTTATTGCTTTAAATGCGTTTTTAGCGCATGATTGTACATTTGAGCTGAATGTGTCAAAATCTTAAAAATTAACAGGTGCCCAAGCAATTTCATGCTAGAATCATCATCCGGATGCCAAAATAAACTAAATACAGCAAAAGATTTGAGTGCACAACGTTTGGTTTAGATTTGACAGCCATAATCAGCAATTGTGTACATTTGAGCTGAATGTGTCAAAATCTTAAAAATTAACAGGTGCCCAAGCAATTTCATGCTAGAATCATCATCCGGATGCCAAAATAAACTAAATACAGCAAAAGATTTGAGTGCACAACGTTTGGTTTAGATTTGACAGCCATAATCAGCAATTGTGTACATTTGAGCTGAATGTGTCAAAATCTTAAAAATTAACAGGTGCCCAAGCAATTTCATGCTAGAATCATCATCCGGATGCCAAAATAAACTAAATACAGCAAAAGATTTGAGTGCACAACGTTTGGTTTAGATTTGACAGCCATAATCAGCAATTGTGTACATTTGAGCTGAATGTGTCAAAATCTTAAAAATTAACAGGTGCCCAAGCAATTTCATGCTAGAATCATCATCCGGATGCCAAAATAAACTAAATACAGCAAAAGATTTGAGTGCACAACGTTTGGTTTAGGTTTGACAGCCATAATCACCTTTTTATTGCTTTAAATGCGTTTTTAGCGCATGATTGTACATTTGAGCTGAATGTGTCAAAATCTTAAAAATTAACAGGTGCCCAAGCAATTTCATGCTAGAATCATCATCCGGATGCCAAAATAAACTAAATACAGCAAAAGATTTGAGTGCACAACGTTTGGTTTAGATTTGACAGCCATAATCAGCAATTGTGTACATTTGAGCTGAATGTGTCAAAATCTTAAAAATTAACAGGTGCCCAAGCAATTTCATGCTAGAATCATCATCCGGATGCCAAAATAAACTAAATACAGCAAAAGATTTGAGTGCACAACGTTTGGTTTAGGTTTGACAGCCATAATCACCTTTTTATTGCTTTAAATGCGTTTTTAGCGCATGATTGTACATTTGAGCTGAATGTGTCAAAATCTTAAAAATTAACAGGTGCCCAAGCAATTTCATGCTAGAATCATCATCCGGATGCCAAAATAAACTAAATACAGCAAAAGATTTGAGTGCACAACGTTTGGTTTAGATTTGACAGCCATAATCAGCAATTGTGTACATTTGAGCTGAATGTGTCAAAATCTTAAAAATTAACAGGTGCCCAAGCAATTTCATGCTAGAATCATCATCCGGATGCCAAAATAAACTAAATACAGCAAAAGATTTGAGTGCACAACGTTTGGTTTAGGTTTGACAGCCATAATCACCTTTTTATTGCTTTAAATGCGTTTTTAGCGCATGATTGTACATTTGAGCTGAATGTGTCAAAATCTTAAAAATTAACAGGTGCCCAAGCAATTTCATGCTAGAATCATCATCCGGATGCCAAAATAAACTAAATACAGCAAAAGATTTGAGTGCACAACGTTTGGTTTAGATTTGACAGCCATAATCAGCAATTGTGTACATTTGAGCTGAATGTGTCAAAATCTTAAAAATTAACAGGTGCCCAAGCAATTTCATGCTAGAATCATCATCCGGATGCCAAAATAAACTAAATACAGCAAAAGATTTGAGTGCACAACGTTTGGTTTAGGTTTGACAGCCATAATCACCTTTTTATTGCTTTAAATGCGTTTTTAGCGCATGATTGTACATTTGAGCTGAATGTGTCAAAATCTTAAAAATTAACAGGTGCCCAAGCAATTTCATGCTAGAATCATCATCCGGATGCCAAAATAAACTAAATACAGCAAAAGATTTGAGTGCACAACGTTTGGTTTAGATTTGACAGCCATAATCAGCAATTGTGTACATTTGAGCTGAATGTGTCAAAATCTTAAAAATTAACAGGTGCCCAAGCAATTTCATGCTAGAATCATCATCCGGATGCCAAAATAAACTAAATACAGCAAAAGATTTGAGTGCACAACGTTTGGTTTAGATTTGACAGCCATAATCAGCAATTGTGTACATTTGAGCTGAATGTGTCAAAATCTTAAAAATTAACAGGTGCCCAAGCAATTTCATGCTAGAATCATCATCCGGATGCCAAAATAAACTAAATACAGCAAAAGATTTGAGTGCACAACGTTTGGTTTAGATTTGACAGCCATAATCAGCAATTGTGTACATTTGAGCTGAATGTGTCAAAATCTTAAAAATTAACAGGTGCCCAAGCAATTTCATGCTAGAATCATCATCCGGATGCCAAAATAAACTAAATACAGCAAAAGATTTGAGTGCACAACGTTTGGTTTAGGTTTGACAGCCATAATCACCTTTTTATTGCTTTAAATGCGTTTTTAGCGCATGATTGTACATTTGAGCTGAATGTGTCAAAATCTTAAAAATTAACAGGTGCCCAAGCAATTTCATGCTAGAATCATCATCCGGATGCCAAAATAAACTAAATACAGCAAAAGATTTGAGTGCACAACGTTTGGTTTAGATTTGACAGCCATAATCAGCAATTGTGTACATTTGAGCTGAATGTGTCAAAATCTTAAAAATTAACAGGTGCCCAAGCAATTTCATGCTAGAATCATCATCCGGATGCCAAAATAAACTAAATACAGCAAAAGATTTGAGTGCACAACGTTTGGTTTAGGTTTGACAGCCATAATCACCTTTTTATTGCTTTAAATGCGTTTTTAGCGCATGATTGTACATTTGAGCTGAATGTGTCAAAATCTTAAAAATTAACAGGTGCCCAAGCAATTTCATGCTAGAATCATCATCCGGATGCCAAAATAAACTAAATACAGCAAAAGATTTGAGTGCACAACGTTTGGTTTAGATTTGACAGCCATAATCAGCAATTGTGTACATTTGAGCTGAATGTGTCAAAATCTTAAAAATTAACAGGTGCCCAAGCAATTTCATGCTAGAATCATCATCCGGATGCCAAAATAAACTAAATACAGCAAAAGATTTGAGTGCACAACGTTTGGTTTAGGTTTGACAGCCATAATCACCTTTTTATTGCTTTAAATGCGTTTTTAGCGCATGATTGTACATTTGAGCTGAATGTGTCAAAATCTTAAAAATTAACAGGTGCCCAAGCAATTTCATGCTAGAATCATCATCCGGATGCCAAAATAAACTAAATACAGCAAAAGATTTGAGTGCACAACGTTTGGTTTAGATTTGACAGCCATAATCAGCAATTGTGTACATTTGAGCTGAATGTGTCAAAATCTTAAAAATTAACAGGTGCCCAAGCAATTTCATGCTAGAATCATCATCCGGATGCCAAAATAAACTAAATACAGCAAAAGATTTGAGTGCACAACGTTTGGTTTAGGTTTGACAGCCATAATCACCTTTTTATTGCTTTAAATGCGTTTTTAGCGCATGATTGTACATTTGAGCTGAATGTGTCAAAATCTTAAAAATTAACAGGTGCCCAAGCAATTTCATGCTAGAATCATCATCCGGATGCCAAAATAAACTAAATACAGCAAAAGATTTGAGTGCACAACGTTTGGTTTAGATTTGACAGCCATAATCAGCAATTGTGTACATTTGAGGTGAATGTGTCAAAATCTTAAAAATTAACAGGTGCCCAAGCAATTTCATGCTAGAATCATCATCCGGATGCCAAAATAAACTAAATACAGCAAAAGATTTGAGTGCACAACGTTTGGTTTAGATTTGACAGCCATAATCAGCAATTGTGTACATTTGAGCTGAATGTGTCAAAATCTTAAAAATTAACAGGTGCCCAAGCAATTTCATGCTAGAATCATCATCCGGATGCCAAAATAAACTAAATACAGCAAAAGATTTGAGTGCACAACGTTTGGTTTAGGTTTGACAGCCATAATCACCTTTTTATTGCTTTAAATGCGTTTTTAGCGCATGATTGTACATTTGAGCTGAATGTGTCAAAATCTTAAAAATTAACAGGTGCCCAAGCAATTTCATGCTAGAATCATCATCCGGATGCCAAAATAAACTAAATACAGCAAAAGATTTGAGTGCACAACGTTTGGTTTAGATTTGACAGCCATAATCAGCAATTGTGTACATTTGAGCTGAATGTGTCAAAATCTTAAAAATTAACAGGTGCCCAAGCAATTTCATGCTAGAATCATCATCCGGATGCCAAAATAAACTAAATACAGCAAAAGATTTGAGTGCACAACGTTTGGTTTAGGTTTGACAGCCATAATCACCTTTTTATTGCTTTAAATGCGTTTTTAGCGCATGATTGTACATTTGAGCTGAATGTGTCAAAATCTTAAAAATTAACAGGTGCCCAAGCAATTTCATGCTAGAATCATCATCCGGATGCCAAAATAAACTAAATACAGCAAAAGATTTGAGTGCACAACGTTTGGTTTAGATTTGACAGCCATAATCAGCAATTGTGTACATTTGAGCTGAATGTGTCAAAATCTTAAAAATTAACAGGTGCCCAAGCAATTTCATGCTAGAATCATCATCCGGATGCCAAAATAAACTAAATACAGCAAAAGATTTGAGTGCACAACGTTTGGTTTAGGTTTGACAGCCATAATCACCTTTTTATTGCTTTAAATGCGTTTTTAGCGCATGATTGTACATTTGAGCTGAATGTGTCAAAATCTTAAAAATTAACAGGTGCCCAAGCAATTTCATGCTAGAATCATCATCCGGATGCCAAAATAAACTAAATA